>NC_086375.1:21603917-21863607 GCF_036588685.1 Mytilus trossulus
AGGAGAAGATTCTTGAAATAGTTTACGACGACAGACGACGGCGACGACAGATGACGGACAACGACGGACGCCAAGTGATGGCCTAAGCTCATAAATTGCTACCAAAATTCTTACTCAATCTGACTTTTGTGGTAATAAGCATTGTGTATAAGTTTCATAACATTTGGTTGAGGCAGGCTATACTTTTAGGACCTTTTGGATAATAGCTATAAGCTTTGGATTTCAAATATTTTAGCCACTAGCATCTAGAGAGTCATGTATTGTCAAAATGCGCATCTGGTGCAGAAAAATTGTACAGCTAATGTTATTACTACCACTGGGTCGATCATCATCTCTCACTCACTCACTCACTCTGCTGGTGGACTGTTAGTCCCCATGGGTATCACCAGCCCAGTTTGAAAATACAGATTTTTTGTGATATTTAAAATTGCTGTTACCAAGTGTCAGAAATTATTATAAATTAAGGAACGTATCTCCCTCATGCAAAGCTCTGATTCCTTTCACGGATTATTATTGGCTATACTTATTGGACCTTTTGGATTTTAGCACTTCATTTTTTATATAAACTTTGGATTTCGAATATTTTGGCCACGAGCATCACTGAAGAGACATGTGTTGTCGAAATGCACACCTGGTGCAAGAAAATTGGTACTGTACATGTTTATGTTATTAAGTTAGAAAACAGAAACCAGTGGATTTGGTCATATAAGCATTCTTCTACATGTATCTTTTTGCTGATCACTTTTTTTGTTTTCAGTATCTACATATTAATCATAATTTATAAATAAATGGCAATGAAATGCTTCTATGAGCTCAGCCTGATACAACTGCAGCGGTTGAACCCTGAGCAGCTGGGGCAAATTTGGACACAATATTCAAGCATGACACTGTCTGAATTTGGATTGTGATACAATTTATGTCATACTGTAGGTTTCTGACACAAAACAAATGTCAAGATCTTACAAAGCTATTGCACAATACTTTGCAATTAAAAATTTCTTCTTAAAATTTTGAAAAAAAATTGAACCCCTTTAAAAAATTGGAGGCCCCACCTTTCAACTTTTTGAATCCGCCTTAAGGCAATTACCCCCAACTCAATACAAGCCTTCCTTTGTAATATGGAACTATGTAAAACAATTTCAAAGAGATCCATGGCATACACTTAAATAAAAGTTATTGTCTGGAAACTAGAAAAATGTTTGTATTGTCCCTTTTTGGCCCCTAATTTCTCCATGAATGGCGCAATTACCTCCTAACTCAATCCAAGCCTTCCTTTTGTTTTATTGAACCTGTAAAATGTCCGAGAGATCTATACACTTACACATAAATTATTGTCCTGAAACTAAAAAAATGCTTGTTTTTAGCCCCTTTTTGGCCCTCAATTCATAAACTGTTTGCCCCATAAACCTTAAAATAAATCCCAACCATCTACTTGTGGTATTAAGCATTGTGGTACAATTTCAGAGCAGTAGAAATACTTATACACAAGTTATTGTCCTGAAACTAGATAAATGTTTCTTTTGGGCCCTTTTTGGCCCCTAATTCCTAAACGGTTTGGACCATCATCCCTATTGAGGTATTGAACCATCTAACAAAATTTCATAGAGATCCATTTACTTAAACTAAAGTTATTGTCCAGAAACCAATGAGTCTTTGGATGGCAACGCAGACGACATCATACCATTATACAATCCCCAAAACATTTTTGCGGTCGTATAAAAACTAAAATGAGTAAATATTCTGCAGAACCCTGTGTTTGCCTGCAGTTCATGCTGTCAGTTCAAAAGTGTTATAATATTCACAAGACACTAAGTCCATTTCAAAGAGTAATACCATGTACAGATAAAAAATTTAACTTTTATTATTTTTTTGATCTTGAAGAAACATATTTCCAAAATTCAATGAAGGTTTAAAATATTTATGGTTGTCTAAAAAATGCAATCCTAGACTGGAATATAGAATGGAAACAGAAAGAGTCAATCTGAAGAATTAGAAGATCTTGTCTTGCTGATCATTTTTTTGCTGTTAAAATTTCAAACTATCTATTTATGATCATATGCATGTTTCAAGATAAGGCAAAAATGAAAAATTGAAAAAAATGTCAAAAAAGAGCAAAATCTTCAATAAGGAGTCAACCAACAGTCTTGATCATGTATTTGTAGAAGTTGCTGAGCTGTTAATTTTTTCTTTACAAATTTCTATCTACTGTAAATTCAGAAACTATTGCGTGCATTTATTATTGCGATTTTGTCACTTTAGACTTAAATGCGATTTTAATTTTTACGATTTTGAGAAAAATCCTGTTAAAATCATATTAAATATTTCAAAATGCGAGTTTAAATTATTGCATTTACAACTCAGTCGCATTTTTCGCAATAATAAAAACCGCGCATTAATTTCTGAATTTACAGTATTTATGATATTTTCCTTTTTGAGTTTTCCAGAAAATAAGCAAAAAAGAAAAAAAATGGAAAAATTTGTTAGGGCAAACAATTCTTTTGGGTGTCATCTAACAATTAAGATCATGTTGACTTATTAAACAATCTTGTTTTGCTGGTAATTTTTGTTCCTAAAAGTTTCTGTCTATATATCTTTTGGGCAAATTGAGCTAAAAAACATCTGTCTCAAATTTCATCAAATTCACTCAATATCATTACTCTAAAAAAAAGTGAACCTTATGCTGAGTTCACACGTAATTCGAATTTGATTCGCATTAACTAATTTGAATTAGTTTAATTCGCATTAGAAACCTTTAACGTCCTAACGTCAATTCTAATTCAAATTGGAATGGGCAGCAAATTAACTTTACTGTCCTAACAACGTTAACATTTAATTAGGATTAACAAAAACGTATTTCTAATGCAAATTAGTTAATTCGACTTAGCCAATTTGAATCAATTTGAATTAAAAAAGAAGAGTGTGTGAATGCAATTAGCGAATTTGAGTCGAATTCAATTCGAATAAAGGCATACCCGTAGCCAGGGGGGTTCGGACGAACCCCCCTTGAAAACAAATAAGCACTGTTAAAGTCAATGTTCTGTTCGAATTGTGACTGTTAAAGTCGAGTTTGTGAGTCAAACGAACCCCTCCTTGGAAATTCCTGGCTACGGGCCTGAAAGGTACGTGATAACGAGGCATAAGATTGTTTCTAAATGTTAGCTGTGAAAAAAAAACAAGTCTATTTATCAGTTTATACAGGAAAAAAAACCAAAAAAAAACACGTTAAAATTTTACTCTGAATGCTCTCTTTTGATCTTACAAAGTTTCTGTCCACGTTTCATAAAATTCCATGAAGGTTTGACAAAGAATTTTTTTTATTAATGTTTTAAAAAACTTACCAGACTAAAAACTTTAAATAAATTTAGTGACCTTGTGCAATTCACATTCTACTTTTATCAAAAAAAATAATCAATATAAGCTTATGTACAATAAAAACAATATTCCAATATCTTTCAACAGTGTTAAATTGATAAGATTTAAAAATAAGGTTATTTAAAGGATTTTCCAATCATTGTAATTATTCTGAAGAAAAAAATCTCTTTTATTTTTAGGCACAGTAGAAAAAACACTTGTGAAAACAAAGGCATAGTAGGTAAAAAGATAGGGAAATGAATAAAAATAAATGGTATAGAGATTAATAAGGTAGTGTATACCTGTACTACATTTGTATATGGCCCTGTAAAACTTTGAACAAGCTAAGGCAAAATTTAAACTTTTTTCTGGGTTTAACTTTTGGTAGCATATATATACGATTTCTAATTTGTATCAGATTATCCCAAAAAGTAGAATATCATTTTATGTAAACTTGCAAGCACCTCACATATACAGGAACTTGCATATCAGTAGCTTTTAAATGTTTTTGTTTAAAAGTTCTTGATGAAGTTATATTGTAGATCCAGAATGCCCTTTAGACGCACAAGACTAATTAAGTGTTAATGTAGATGATAATGGTCAATTTTGTAACCAATATAAATTTGTAACCTTTAGAAGCTTATAAAGTAGCACCTGCTACAAATTATAAAATGAAAAATAACAAGTTGGAAAAAGAACAGTCTAATATCAACATCTTATGTCATTAGGTCTTTGGTGGATAGTTGTCATATTTGCAATCATACCACATCTTTTTTTTTTATAAATACATGTATTGACTAGATCAGTGGGAAATACTTACCAATAAAGATCAATAGAAATTTTGATAGGACACTACTGTAAAGATCCTACCTGATCAATTTATGACAGTTTACACTGTAAAGCAGGTAGATAAAAATTTTGACAACATTTAAACCTTTTCAAGCCTCATGTGATTGTTTGAAATTTGATAGTGTAAAGAAGTACAAACATGTAAATGTATGCAGATGCGTAGCTCCCTATACGCTAACACACAGTTGCGTGCACATCGATTCGGCATGCAAAATAAAAATGGCAAAATAAAAATTTATAAATTGAATGTTAAAGGAAACACCTATGTTGTCACTTTTCTTAATTGATGAAATATCATTTACTAACGGCATTTGGTTTCAAAATAAAAAGTTTTATTGGAGATTATGACACAATCAGACAATAACTTGTATCTTTTACAAGATTTGAATTTGTAATACTCAGTCTAAGACATGTAGTTTTGGAGCACATTTTACAGTGTATGGTTCATCAGTTTGGAATGATATGTACTAATCAGCATTAGAATTATCAGCACCCTTCGATATCGTTAAAAATATGCATAGGCAACGTGATCGACAGACTAACGGAGCAAATCACCCTGCAAACATGCCAAAAGGTTATTGGAAAGTCTCATTATTTTTTGCGTTCATAGACCATATGATAAGGGAACTGGAGAGCGGAGTCGCATCTAGTATTATCAGAAAATCGCTTTTTTTCCCTTTTACCCACCCACCCCCCATTTCCTCTCTGCTGTTGGGAATTGACCACCACCCCCAACTCACCCCTAAAAAAAATGTTTAATCAATTTTTTGCTTTTGAGCAATACAGTCTGTTGTTGACAACCACCCCCAACCCACCCACCAAAAAAATGTTTACCCCTTTTTTTTTGCTTTTGGCAATACACTTTGCTGTTGCCTATTGATCCCCCCCCTCCCCCCTTCTTTTGGAAATAGTCCAAAACCTGACATTTATTAATACATAATTTACAAAAAGTGTAAGGGAGGTAAATTAAAACTTACACAACATCTTATTTTTGATGTATTTGAATTACCTCCCTTAATTTATCTTAATTGTCCATTAACCAGAAACACCTAGATTTTCCCCTTTTTTTGCCTCTAATTCCTAAATGGTTTGAGCCATAATCCCCCAAAGTCAATCCTTACCAATCCTTTGTGGTATGGAAACTTGTGGTATTTATACACAAGTTATGGTCTGGAAACTACAAAATTTGCTTATTTGGGTCCAATTTTAAGCCCCTAATTCCTAAACTGTTTGGACCATAACCCCCAAAATCAATTCCAACTTTCTTTTAGTGGTATTGAATTTTCTGATAAAAATTAGACTAAGAGATCCATTTGCTAAAATCAAAGTTATTGTTTGAAAACTAAATGTGTCTTCAAAAGACAACGCAGACAATGACAACATAATAGCATTGTTATGTACATTGTATGATGCAAATTTTTTTTGCAGTTGTATGAAAAAAAAAGACCAAAACTCAAAAACTTAACTTTGACCACTGAACCATTAAAATGAGGTCAAGGTCACTTAGGTCAGATGTCACCTGCCAGTTGGACATGTACACCTCACAATCATTCCACACAACAAATATAGTAGACCTAATGCATATAGTACAAAAAAAACAGACCAAAATACAATACCTTTACTATAACCACTGAACCATAAATGAAGTCAAGGTCAGATGACACCTGCCAGTTGGACATGTACACCTTAAAATCCTCCCATACACCACATAGACTAAACCTATTGCTTAATGTATCTGTGATATGGACTTGACCACCAAAATTTAACCTTTTCACTGATTTATGAAATGAGTTCAAGGTCAAGTGAAAACTGTCTGATGGACATGAGGACCTTGCACATACATTGTACATAATAAGGTTATCCTTTTACTCATAATAAGAGAAAAATTAACATGACAAAAATCTTTAAAATTTCTCCTCTTTTTGAGTTAAAATTCTAAGTTGTCAAAGGTTTTGTATAGTAGCACTGTACTAATCCTTTATATTATTTCTATTTTCTTTTCTACAACAGTAAACATGGTAAAATGACCCCTTCAAGGCCCTTGTCTGAGGGAGGGTTGGTCCCACCCTGATAATAAATAAAAAACGTACGTCAAAGTATGGCCTTTTACACAGAGCTTTGATCAAGACCAACCAGCAAGCTACAAATGTATATAAAGGGACCACAACTTAGTATTGTACACAATTCGAACAGGAAAACCAACGATCTAAATTATATTTCCAAACGGGAAAATACCAATGAACCACATCAACAAACGATAACTGATGAACGACAGGTCCCTAAATCAACTAGGACAGGTGCACAAACCTGAAACGGGTATGACCGTCACCATACATTATAATTGCAGTTGAAGGCAAATCCTTCAGAAGTTCTTTGTACTTTATTTTAACAACGAACATTTTTTTATAGGGAATATAAGTTAGGGGGAAAGAAACCAACGTTTTGTTCTGTACTGGTATTTCTATTTATATTGGAGCACTCCCGCTTGGAATAAATTGGTTTCATGCTGAAACAAATATTCTCGCAGATATTTACAGTGTTGTCTGATAGGTTTAAAATCGTTATATAAAGTCTAGACTGTGATTTTAAAAAACAATTGTTGAGATCTTTATATAATATTTACAAAAAAACGGTGCGGGAAATGGACATGATTTCATTTCCAGATGCGGGAAGCGGGAATATAATAAAAAAAAAATCTGTTTTGAAAAAAATAGGTGCGGGCGGGTCCGTCAAACAAGGAATCAAATTGGTGTGGCCTTAGAGGATGTACAACCTTTTTTGCCAAAATCAATAGTTGGATGTATTACCTCCTTTTGGTGAAGTCAATAGTTGGATGTATTAACTTTTTTGGGCGAAGTCAATAGTTGGGTGTACATGTATAACCTTATTTTTGGGCGAAGTCAATAGTTGGATGTACATGTACTACCTTTTTATTGGCAAAGTCATATCATTTTTATAACAAAATTAAAGGGATTGAAAGCACTGAAAGATAAAGATTGCTTCAACTTATCAGCGGGAGACAAAACTAAACATTTATTCAACTATAAATCATAGACACCAGAAGATAACTCAAATTTTAAAAAACTTTCAAACTTTAAATACACAATTGTAATTTTCATATATACAAAAAGGCACAATGTTAAAAATATCTAGTTAATATAAATCTCATACCCTATTTCATGCATTCTTAATTTAATATGAGACATACATGCACAACCTTGGATAAGTTGTACTTCTGATCCCTTTAATAGACTTCAACTTACATGTAGGTTCCACAATTTTTCCATTATACACATGTAACTATTTTATTAAAGTAATTGGAACGTAATCATAAGTTGATCAATGATAACATCTAATTTATTCCTTTAATCAATTTAATAACAATTAAAAATGATTGTTCAATCCTTGATCTTCTGTCCTCCCTTTATTTCTGTGCCTCTTTCAATATACAATGTACCAGAGCCGATCATAGACCACTACTGTATATTGAATAACCCTGCAAGTTCCTTGCATGTTTGTTTGGAAGAACTTTAAAACCATTAATATTAGAAAATGGGTGAGGTGGCAGGGTTGAAAAAGCACCAAAAACACCAACAGAAGGAAAAATTACAATTGTTGGGGCAATCTTAATTACAGAACAAAAATGAAATATTAAGTATTTTTTCCATTTACATGTATAATGGGCATGTATATAATTCCAGAATGGTCAAAGTGACCCCTTCAAAATTCAAATTTAATCTGTATTTTGTAGTAAAAAGCATTGTGTATAAGTTCATAACATTTGGTTGAGGCAAACTTCAGTTATACAATGAAACTAAAAAATTTGCTATTTTTTCTTTTTATAAAGGGGCATAACTGGATAATGACACCACCAAATTTCAATCTTGATCTGTGTTTTTGTGGTAATACATGTAAGCATTAAACCATTATGAATAAGTTTCATAACATTTGGTTGAGGCAGCATATGGTAGAGAATGGAAACTAAAAATTTAGATTTTTTTCCATTTATAAAGGGGCATCTACTATGTCTACATTTACATTCTACATTGCTCTGTCAAACTTGACCAATACTCAACGCTTCAGTGGCAAAAGAAAAAGAGTAATTTTGTAAGATAATTAAAGAATATAAAAGCAAGTACATGTATGTAGTATGACAGAAAACAAATTAAAATAATAATAAAGTAAAGTATAAAATGGGGGGTCCGCATTTGCTTTTCGTTCATCTGGCCTAAACCAATCCATTGCAATCAGGCTTCCGTGGCAGTACTGGGGAATATAATCCCTGTGGACACAGCTCCAGAACGGTATGGTTACACCACCATTAAACATTCAAATTCAATCTGTGTTTTGTGATAATAAAAGTTACATAACAAATTGGTTGAGTCTAACTTAAGTTAAAGAAAGGAAACTAAAAATGCAATTTTTCCATGTATAAAGGGGCATAACTCTAGGATGGTTACAGTGAGGCGACCAATATTCAAACTTAATCTGTGTTTTGTGGTTATAATTGTTGTGTATAAGTTTCATAACATTTGGTTGTCACATTCTCAAGATAGAGAACGGAAACCAATTTCGGATGTACATGTACTGATGTACCTACAGACAAGTCACAAGGGTAAAAAAATAATTTGGCAAAACATATTACATGAAAAATCATCAAAAAAGCTAAATGATGACATTTAAGTTGATCAAAGTTAAAATTTCAGTAGAGGAAATTAAGACTCTAGTTAGAATGTTCCTAGTATAATGATCTGTAAAACAATGATATGATAATTAATAGGAAAATACATGAGAGTAAAAATAGAATGAACTAATAACATTCATGAGCTTATCAGCAGCACATGTCTGTCATCATTTATAGAACCGCGAACTTCTTCTTCTACTTCATGTAAATATCGGGCGGGCTTGTGGTAGTTGTGCATTATAGGCAAGTATGACATATGAACTAGGAATCGAAAATATTTCACATGAGAGAGGTTTAAATTTATGCATTTGCCATTTCACGGTACGGCCTACGATTTCTACCAAGTTTCGCTATCATAAAATGTTATTACTTTAAGAATATTACCAAGATCAGAACCAGTGGAGTCCGTTGTTCTGTAACACACACATTAGCGTGCAGACGTGCAAATGTTTACATTTTATCTTAGATGGACGAGGGTTTTCTTTTCTTTTCGGAAGTAAGCGGAAGTATTTACATGACAAATCGCCCCACGTTTTCACCAACTCGCCCCACTTCCTAAAAATCGCCCCTGTTTGCAAGCTCGTCCAACTTATATAATTACCGTTACCCGTCGCTAGTAACATGAAGATATACTGGTTCATATTCAGTAAGATAACGAGTAAATTTCATTTTGTATATACGTACATATTACGTTAGTACAACCGGCCATGATAAGATAAGATAAGATAAGATAATTTTTATTAACCAATCATGGTGCCCAAAATTTGAGCTATACAATCAAATGAATGAATTACAAAATAAAGCACAGAAAATGATTAGAATGATTAAAGTACATTTAGATAACAAAAAACAAAAACAACACATGAATACACATTTACACTAATTAACTTGATATAAACCAAGTTATTGACAAAACATAGTTATGGGTGCCACTGTGACCTGGAGAAATAACATAATTCTTTATAGTACTAGGTCTATGGGAGACAACTCCTGATCAATTTTATTTCCTATAATTATATATCAATCTATATTTTTCTTCTATTTATTTATTTATTGATTTTTTTTTGATTTTTTTTTTTTTTTTTTATACAACAATATTTTCTATAATTTTCTTTCGTTCTTCAAAAAGGGAGTGCAATAAATTAGATAAGTTTGAAGTTACAAACAAATCTTCTGATGAAAGAATCCAAACAAATTTCATTTCATCAGATAATCTTGAAAAATTTTTGAATTTGGAATTTAAATTAGATAGATGTTGAGATCGAGTATCTTTTAGAACAGGACATTTTAAAAGAAAATGTAGTTCGTCTTCAACTGCGTTCTTACATAGCTTACACTTTCTGTCTTCAGCTTTAATCCCAAAATACCTCCCTCTTTCGATTTCAAGATCATGACAGCTAGTTCTAAATTTTGTGATTATTTGCCTGTCTTTTTTTGAATTCATTTTTAAATATGGTTCAAACATAAAAATATTTTTAAATTTTCTGTAAGTTCTTAATTTATTGCCAGATTGTAAATTAGTACACTTCCCAGAATTGCTTTCTAAACTAGCTAACCAGCTTTCTTTAAATTTAATAGTTAAAGATGTTTTTACCTTTTTTAGAATATGGTTTTGTTTAAAGTTTGACTGGTTAACAAATAGATATTCTAAGTCTAGAAATTTAAATATATGTTTAATACTTCCTATCCAAGATTCCTGGTTATGTTTGTCCATAGAATGAGACAGATTTATGGCTTCCCTTAGAATAATATTTGAAGGTTCAATATCTTTCATAAGATGGATCCAATATTTTATCATATTCATTATTACATAATATAGTGTAGGGAGTGAACCTAGTTCTCCTCTACATGCCATATTTGATGTTTTTATGTTAACTCCAAGTGAAAATTTACAAAGCTTAGTATGAATTTTCTCTAGTACAAGATAATCAGTTTCTTTTGATATAAAGTTATCCAAATGTATTTGTTTCTTATGTGGTATATAACCCCAAATTTCAGATCCATACAACAAGATTGGTCGGATTGTATGGTTATAGATGTGTAGTAAAGTACTAGGTTTTGGGCTTTCCACTGAAAAGGTCTTCCTTAATTTGAAATATGCTTTCATTCCTTTGTTATAAAGTTCTTTCTTTGCTTTTTGGAAACTCCCAGATGATGAAAAATTTATACCTAAGTATGTGTAGTTTTGTACACATTCTAAAGTCTGGTTTCCTAATGATATTTTAATATTTTTAAGTCTTCCTGATTTGTTAAATACAAGAACCTTGGTCTTTTTTGTGTTAACTGTCATTTTATAATCAACTGTAAATTTATTTAATTTGTTAACACAATTTTGAAGTCCTTGCTCTGATGATGATAAAAGAACTACATCATCAGCATACATTAAAATATTTAAAATATGTGAAACCAGAGTATCAAGACAAGAGACTTGAAATGTTTGGTCCACTGGATTTCCTTTCGTACATCAATGATAAGGGAACGACCATTCAAGTTAACTTGAAAAGGGGGATGGTTTTATTTTTGGTAAGCAGACAGAAAGTCACAGGACAAAAAGTCCCAGAACATAAAGTCACAATTTGAATGAATGCGGCCCGACAAAAAGTCACAGAAAAAAATTTGCTGACAGTTTAACCAGAGGACAAGAAAATAATCCAGGCTAAATACAGATTTTCCCATACCTTATAGTGATAGATTTTAAACCAAAAAAAAAAATGATTGCCGATTGATTATATAATATTGAAAAACTAAATAAACTGAATTGTTCGCAAATATTTCTGACTCAGACAAAAATTATAACACCGGCCAGTAGTAATAGGAGTTAAAAACAGGTCAACCAAGGTGCCCCTTTTTGCAGATGACAGCCTTTTTTACCTTGTAAAAGTTTGCACAGATGACTGCAACCAGATACAAACAGATTATACGGAAGAAAAAAACACGTTTCTGATATTCTGATAGGCGAGACCGATGAAAAACCGGGTTGTAAAAACTAATGAATTTTATGATTAAGGGAATAAAGTTCATGAGTTCAACTGTAACAAAATTCTTGCACTATATCCGTTTCACAGATGATATCGGATATGTTCATTATGTCGTAACCACAATCCTGTTCCCTTTTGACGATTGTGACCTACATAATTAGACTATTTACCGAGTTTGAGTTAAAATATGAGCATCACGACGGATGTCACACGTGGAACAGGGTCTGCATGGATCATCTGATATCACCCTTAGTGTTTAGTGGGGTTCGTGTTGCTCATACGTCTTTAGTTTTCTCTGTTGAGTTCCCATTGATAGCTGAATGGTAAAAGAATGGTAAAAAAAATCTTACTCTTAATTGTATAACGTAATATTAACTTTAAGAACGTGTTCAGAAACGTCTCGCGTTTCCACGACCAAGCCTTGTATAAATTTAAAATGAATAAAATGTTACAAATATATACATAAGAAGCTAAAGAAATTCACACATAAAAATAAATAGGAAATTATTCAGCAGTTTTTACAAGTTGTTTCCGATTGTTTTCCCTGGTCGTGTGATTGTTATCATAACAAGTCCGCAATTGGACTGACGTGGAAGGAAAATACAACAGTGTACTGTAACCAGTAAGACATTTCATTTACATTGACAAGTGATATAATTTGCAATTTAAGCCAAAACTATCAACTCTTAATCAAAAAGTGCATTTGAGCTTTTAATTTTACCATTTGATAAATGACTTTCCTTTTTAATTTTAATTTCGTTGGAGTTTCGTATTTTTGCTATTATACTTTATGTCATGAGACGTGAATTAGTTTTAGTTTAGTTTTAGTTTAAACAATATGTTATTCAAATAAATTGAATTGGATTGGGCAACAGACATAGCCTGTGTAAGCTTATGAGACGTGGATTTAAGGTCATGAAATATGTCAGAACATCCAAAACTCGACCTCAGGATATTCATTTAAAGTTTTTGGAACCCGACAATTATTTCAAGGAATTAAGAATTCGATTTCAGTCTCCCCTAAAATATTTATGGATTTCCTGAAATATATTTTTGGACCTTCTTTCCATAAATGATTATGTTTAAGGACAACCTAAAATCGAAAGAGGTATTGAACATTATTATAACGAGTCGACTCTATAAATATTAAGGATATTTTGAAAAAAGTTCACGGACATCATGAAGAAGTTAAAGAAACCTGTTGTTCTGTATAGTTGTCGTTTGTTGATGAAGCGTTTCTCGTTTCTAATTTTTTTATATAGATTAGACCGTTCGTTTCCATGCACCCGCTTGAATTGTTTTACACTAGTTAGCACACGGCTTTTGGGGACCTTTATAGTTTGCTATTCAGTGTGAGCCGAGGTTATGCTCCTTGTTGTAGGCCGCACTTTCACGTATGATTGCAAATACGTTTTACAAATTGTGACTTTGATGGAGAGGTGTCACATTGGCACCGTCATTTACATATTCTTATATCTCTCTCTCTATATATAAAATGACTGAATAAATAGTCCACGATTAATCTAACAGGGCGATGGATCATGTAATATGATTCTTTACACTACAAAATATAATATATAACAAGTCAAAAAGGGTACAACATAACTATAAAAAGAACAAAATTTAAATCTTTCGGATAACAGATATCCTCCTTCAATAATAGCACGATGTCAAATGAATCATGCCAATATATTCAAACTGAGAAACTATCTAAATCTTGAAATTTATACGATTTTTAAAAGCGAACACCACAGACGCCGGTACAATTTTAAAATTTCCAAACACAGCGCAAAGATTTCAAAGATGTGCTCTAAATTTCTAAAGGTTGTGACAGTTTATATGTTATAAAAAAAGACATCTCTCTTTCTCTATATATATATACAAGTATATATAATGTCTAAAAATAGCAACAATCAACATTCAATCTGATTAAGCGTGGATCAGTTTGTGAAAATAAACTGATACAGTTACTGAATTAAAATTATATAAATGTCTAAGAATATAACTAAAACACACTAATTGATACATTAAAAAGTTCTATTAGATGTTAAATAGAAATACGCAATATTTCGCTAAACAATTAAATTAGCTTCATCAGGCGTGTGCATCTCTCAAGGTGAAATCGGATGCATGACAAAAAAATATTTTTGTAGCTTAATCTATACAAGATTTGAGGGAAAGTGTAACATATTAATTCGGTCATAAAATATGTTTGTAGCTACAACTACATGAAGTTGGAATAAAAGTTTAACACATTTATAGATGTTCGATTAATTGTATGAATTTTTATAAATTAATTTGTATGATTTCAAGATAACTATGGTTTTGATTTGCTTTGAAATCTTTTTTCGTCTCTCTCATTGAGTCCATCAGGTTCAAGAGTTCGTAACTGGTGCATCCAAAATCTCTCTCTTTTTTGTCTTCCTTGTGTATCCCAATTTTGATTTTTCTCAATGATTTGAAATGTGATGTTTTCAAAATCATGTCCTGCTCTTAAAAGGTGTCTTGTAATTGGGCAGTTCCTTTCTTTTGTATAATATGACCGATGGTTATTTAGTCGGATGTTAAATGGGGTTTCTGTTTTACCAACATATTGTTATTTGCAAGTTCCACACGTTAGAACATAAATGCAATTTTGCGTTTTGCAATTTGATGTTATAAATATGTTGTAATTTTTCTTTGTGACTGTGCTGATGAACTGAGTTTCTATATTGGCGACTTTGCAGCACTTACAATTGCCCCTTCCGCATTGTTTATAACCTCCGATTGTTGATATCTCCCGTTTAGATACTTTGGATGATACTAGAATATTTTGAGTTTTTTTGGTCTGCGGTATGCCATAACGGGAGGTGATGGAAAAATCTCGTTTAAGGAAGGATCATTTTCAATAAGACGCCAGTGTTTGTGGACAATTGATGAAATATTTGTCAGATGAGGATGAAAGCTAACAACAAACGGGATTTTATTTGTCTGGGCCGTCTTTTCTTTGTATTCAAGTAGGTTTGTTCGTTCTTTTTCGTTTGCTTTTCCGAAAGCTTCTGAAATACTTTTGTTCTTATAACCTCTTGATTTGAGTTGCTGTCTGAGTTGCCCTAAACGATGGTTTAACTTTGATTCCGATGAACAAATCCGTTTTAACCTGATGGCTTGGCTGTACGGAATGCTCCGGGGGCAGTGTTTCGGGTGAGAACTCTTCGGAGAGAGAAATTGGTGTTTATCAGTTTTTTTGGTGTGAAGGTCTGTTGTCATAACTCCGTTTTCTAAAGTTATGGTGGTGTCGAGAAACGCAATTTTCTCATTTGAAACTTTAGATGTGAACTTTATCGATTGATGAAAGCTGTTACAGAAATCAAGAAATTCTTGCAGGCGTTCTGCAGTTTCGTTCCATTTGATGTCGATATCATCAATATAACGGAGCCAAGACAAGGGTTTGTATGGTACATTCGAAAGGATGCGTTCTTCGAGATTGGGTAGCGGCATCTCTATGGAACAATCTCCCGAACAGTTTAAGACAATGCAAGTCCCTAGAGTGTTTTAAAATACAGTTAAAAACTCATTTTTATCGTATTGCTTTTAATTAGATTGAATTCTTTTCTTTTTTACGGGCTTTTTTTTTATTTTTTTTACTCTTTGTATTTCGTTTTAGAGTTTTTGCTTGTTCTGCATGCTTTTATCCTATATTGTTATTTTTTTATTCTTTGTTTTAACATGTATTTCGTATTGACCTTTTCTTTCATGGTAGGCATTTTTTATTTCAGTATTTGAATCTGACACGATGTATTCTTTATGTTTTATGTTATTGTCATTGATTTGTTTTAATTACCATGTGTATGTACAGCGCCTTAGAGTAATTTTTATTTTTTATATAGGGCGCTTTATAAATTTTCATTATTATTATTATTACTCCCCATGAAAATGTTGGCAAAAGAAGGTGCCATTTTGGTTCCAATACTGGTTCCGTCAACCTGCAAGTAGTGCTGGTCGTTGAATACAAAATTGTTGTTTTCAAGCATTAGTCTCAGCAACTGAACCAGACAGTCTGTTGGGGGATGTTTATCCTTACGATTGTTCCATACCTGTTCACAAGCGACTATTCGTTCATTTTTCGGAATATTTGTGTACAAAGAAGACACATCCATCGATTCCAAAATTGTGTTGTTTGGTAAGGGGTTTAATGAATCCATTTTCTTCAAATAATCTGTAGTATCTTGAATGTAAGATGGCATTGTTCTAACATGTGGTCTGATATGGTAATCCACGAATTCAGATATTTTTTCGGTTGGATGGCCATTTGCAGATGCTATCGGTCTTCCCGGAATCCCTTCTTTGTGGAGTTTTGGGAGCAAGTAAAATCGACCGGCTGTGCAGGTTTCATCAGGGCGTAGATAGTCGTACGTGTCGTCATCAATATGTTTTTTGCTGTTCATGTCTGAAAGGACCTCATTAATTTGTTTACTTATTTCTCTTGTAGGATCACTTTCTAAATGTTTGTAAAATTTTGTATTTGAAAGCTGACGATTCCCTTCTTCAATGTAGTCGGTTTTGTTGATCACTACAGCTGCACTTCCTTTGTCTGCTTGTTTAATAACAATATAATCACGGCTTTTTAGATTATTTATTGCCTGGCTTTCTTGTTCAGAGAGATTCCTTAAACGTTTGCCACTGACTGATGATTTTACTTCAGTTTTAATTGATGATATGAAGGATTCTAAATTGTCGTTCTTACTCCTTGGTGGATTCCATTCGCTTTTCTTTTTAAATCTTGGGATGCACTTGTCCTCTTTATCTCTCTCATATTCCGAATCATTCATTCCGGCTTCTTGTAAGTTTTTTTTGTGTTGCCTATTAAAATTTTCTTTTAGGCGAAGGCGTCTAGCAAATTGATCCACATCTGTCTCCAGTTGTAGGTTGTTAATGTTTGCTGGTATAGGACAGAAGTTTAGACCTCTACTTAATAATTTTTCTTCGGAGTTGGTTAATTCTGTTGACGATAGATTAACAACTAAATTATTCTCCGCGGGTCGTGTCTGTTTTTTAAAACGTCTTTTTCTTGGTTGTTTTAACTTACTCTCTTTTAAAATATTATTTATATCAAAATTTGAAAATTGTTTAAGACCATCTCTGGCGAATTTATTTTGTTCCTTGGTTTTGTAATTTTGACTTTCTATTCTTTCAATATCGGATAATCTTTTCTTGATTAAATCCATGTCTCCGTTAGTAATGGACATTGGTGGTTTAGAAAGCATTTCATTTATTCCAGAGTTGATTTGTTTATATGAATAGATAGAAAAGGAGAGTAAAAGTTGGAGAAGCCGAAAAGAATAATTGAATAAAGTTTCGTCCCAACGTTTCAGAAATCTGAAGGACTTTACACCCGGTGTTTGTGGTGTCAATTTAATATCTAAACCGTTTGGTATTTTGTTGTTATAAATATATTATTTAATGTTTGAAACATGATGTTCAACTTGTATTTTCTGTTTTGTTAAACTTCGTAGTTTGTTAAAATAAGTTCTTTGTTCCATGATCTTAACAGCAAATAGATATGAAAGGATTACACACAAAAATATGTGTAATATATATATTTATAAGTACGTCTGAGTCAGTGACAACTCTACAACAGATTTATCCATCGGATCATGATACATGATCATACATGGCTGTGTACAACGATTTTTTTTTACATGCACACGTATAAAAATTGCGCCTTTATCCAACGCAATCATAGGTTTGAACGTAGTTTTCAATTTAGACTCGTTTATATATATATGGATAAAAACCGCAATTTTTATAAGTGTGCATGTATAACAAATTTCGTTGTAGAAGGGTCTAAAATCAACACAAACAACATTTTCCAAAAGACCCAAAAGTGAAAAAGTATATTGAAACAAAACGCATTTGACTAACAGGTCGAACAACTGATGTTCTTTAACTCTGCTATATATAAATATGTAAATATAACTCGTCTAAACATTAACCCAGTACTGTTAGATCTGTAAATTTGCTTTCGCAAAGTTTTGTTCTTCCCTCGCCGAGATTCGAAGCTATGCTACTGAGATATCGTGACACCAAAATCGTCTGCACTGTAACCGTCCCGCTAGTCCACACGACCACCTGGGCTTCATAATAATAAAGCTTTTGGTGGCCGTGTGTTACCTTTCCTATCTATTTATCTATCTATCTATATATCTACGTCTGAGTCAGTGACAACCCTACAACAGATGTATCCATCGGATCGTGGTGATACATGGCTGTGTACATAATGTATATACAACTCGTCTAAACATCAACCCAACAATGTTAGATCTGTTTAAAACATGCTATATAAGGCATGGAGATGTTATTGTTACAGATCAGCTCAATATATATAATAAGTAAAGAACATCCTGTTATAAAGCCCATTTTTACATTTAATTTGTAGAGGTCTTGAATTCATGCGGACATTGAATTATCCATGCCCTGGAATATATTTAGAGGCCCGTAATTATGTATTGATGTCCTCACTCGAATTCTGGAGGTCCTAAATATTTCATATTTTTACCACGCATTTTTTTTACCTCTCCTCGTGCTAACGAATCTGTCGTGAGATAACCAATGACAGTAGTCGTGAATTAATCTTTTAAAGTATTATGCTTAACAAATCGGTGAAAATGGTTCGGTAATCATAGAAACTGCATGAGAGTTTTGTCTGATTTGTATGAAATTTTACCTATCGACACAAATTGCTTTCCTGACCAAAAAGTGTTCGTGATATCTATGAGAGGATACACTTTATATATATAGATACTGTATACTCTTCATAGATACCGGTCGTATAGTTCATACACGTAATGTTGATGTTATGTAATATTGCGTTAAAGATATATCTTTATGCTTATCAAAAACCAAACAAATTTATCTTTTTTTAATCGCTCATCAAATAATATATATTTTTACTCATTTGGGCCCATTTTCTCAGTCATGGTCACATATTTTAACAAAGAGGCTACATTTAGTCATGTTTATTGAAATATGAAAATAAGTTGATGTGGGTTTTAATGTCAATGGTACAAGTATCCACCAAGTTAAAATGAAGTGGATTTAAGTAATTAAAGGCAACCGAATATTCGGCTTTAAAAGGCTACGACAAAATTTAAGCAAATTCTATAAGATTTGAGACAAAAAACAAAGCCAATGCTAAATATAATACAAAAGTCCGATCAGCCCTTTTCCCACCATTTAAATACATTAAAGATCTCAAAAAGGAGTTACATAACATTTCATTTTTAGCTCACCTGGCCCAAAGGGCCAAGTGAGCTTTTCTCATCACTTGGCGTCCGTCGTCCGTCGTCCGTCGTCGTCCGGCGTTAGCTTTTACAAAAATCTTCTCCTCTGAAACTACTGGGCCAAATCAAACCAAACTTGGCTACAATCATCATTAGGGTATCTTGTTTAAAAAATGTGTGGCGTGACCTGGTCATCCAACCAAGATGGCCGCCACGGCTAAAAATAGAACATAGGGGTAAAATGCAGTTTTTGGCTTATAACTCAAAAACCAAAGCATTTAGAGGAAATCTGACATGGGGTAAAAATGTTTATCAGGTCAAGATCTATCTGCCCTGAAATTTTCAGATGAATCGGTTAACCTGTTGTTGGGTTGCTGCCCCTGAATTGGTAATTTTGAGGAAATTTTGCTGTTTTTGGTTATTATCTTGAATATTATTATAGATAGAGATAAACTGTAAACAGTAATAATGTTCAGCAAGGTTAGATTTACAAATAAGTCAACATGACCAATATGGTCAGTTGACCCCTTTAGGAGTTATTGCCCTTTATAGTCAATTTTTAACCATTTTTCATAAATCTAAGTAATCTTTTACAAAAATCTTCTCCTCTGAAACTACTGAGCCAAATTAATCCAAACTTGGCCACAATCATCTTTGGGGTATCTTGTTTAAAAAATGTGTGGCGTGATCCGGTCAACCAACCAAGATGGCCGCCACGGCTAAAAATAGAACATAGGGGTAAAATGCAGTTTTTGGCTTATAACTCAAAAACCAAAGCATTTTGAGGAAATTTGACATGGTATAAAAATGTTTATCAGGTTAATATCTATCTGCCCTGAAATTTTCAGATGAATTGGACAATCGGTTGTTGGCTTGCTGCCCTCCAATTGGTAATTTTTAAAGAAATTTTGCCGTTTTTGGTTATTATCTTGAATACTATTATAGATAGAGATAAACTGTAAACAGCAATAATGTTCAGCAAAGTAAGATCTACAAATAAGTCAACATGTCCTAAATGGTCAATTGACCCCTTAAGGAGTTATTGCCCTTTATAGTCAATTTTTAACAATTTTCATTAATTCGGTAAATTTATGTAAATTTTTAACAAATATTTTTTTCTGTTACTAATGGGCAAGGTTCATTATAGATATAATTGTAAGAAGCAAGAACGTTCAGTAAAGTAAGAACTTCAAACACATCACCATCACCAAAATACAATTTTGTCATGAATCCATTTGTGTCCTTTGTTTAATATGCACATAGACCAAGGTGAGCGACACAGGCTCTTTAGAGCCTCTAGTTTATCTTAATATTATCCTAATATTGTCATATGTTATATGATGGTTGGTCTAAATAAAAATCCAACGTATGGATTACCGGGCTGTTTCCGCGCTTATGCAAGAATATGCAGATTTTGTATAGATTATGCACATTGAAATCCCAATTTCGTTTGATAAAAAGAAAACAAAACCACATAATTTTAAGAAAATATAGAGGAAGTTCTAATATTATATATCCGACTCAAATTACAAGAAAAAGACTGAGATAAAGCGTACCGATATCTATATCAGTGTACTCACAGTTTCTAGATATAAAAAAGGAGATGTTGTAGGATTGTAAATGAGACAACTATCCACCAAAGCCAATTCAATTACAGCTTAAAACTTTTTTTAGAATAATGTAAACTACATGTTAAGAAAGAACATGATCCAGGATTGAAAATGGAAATGGGTAATGTGTTACAGAGACAGCAACCCGACCAAAAAGCATAAATCAGCCTAAGGCCACCAATAGGTCTTCAACACAGCGAGAAAACCCCAAACCCTCCGGAGGCGGGCTTCAGCTGGCCCCTAAGCAAAAATGAGTACTAGTTCAGTAAAAATAGATCAATGATCTAGTATTGATAAGCCTTCAGTTCGAATATTCAACCACCATACATGGCATTCCTATCTATATTATCTATTCTGTAATATTGCTAATTAATTTCTTCATGACGTATGACATTTAGAGTTATCGGTTTAAACATATATCCTTCTGGTGACCACACACAGGTAAACCGAGATAACACATTCTTCCTTGATAAATACAAGTATCCAACGATCGCACTCCCACTCTATAAACCTCCTATCAACGTCTAAACATCAGGTGAGTCTAAACAAAGTTCGACTGTTTTAATTTCTGAAATTTCAAATGATATTATAGTCAATTTTGATTTTTGCTGGTTTTTTGTAGGGTCACCACCAAAAGATTGCCAAGATGTCGTATATGATAAATCGAGTGGTATGTACTTTTCCTTCAGTCCCTTACTTGCTCAAAGTATCCAACTTAGCACACTCGGAAACAATAGCTGTTATTCACTGACACAATACAAATTTGAGACAGTATGTCCAACAATATGAACAGGAACAGGAACACTGTTTAACTCGACTCACTCCTGTAAAGCTTATCTCTTTAAAAAAAAATGTATAACCATTAGTGAATATTTTAATTTTCTTATATTTTTATGATTTAGTATATGCCTTGCAATTGAATGCCAATTGTTTACTTTAAAGTTATATTCGGAATGATTGAAAGTTTGCATGCCATACAGACGAAACATGCAACTAGTTTTTCCATGTTCGTTTCTTCCTTCTCACAAGATGGTTGTTACTTTATATAGAATACGGTGGTTTAGTGGCGTGAATAAGTTTTCAATGGATCTTTCCCTTGCATGTTCTGATGGTTGCTTCAAAATCTGAAGTGGTTTAGTGGCGTGAATAAGTTTTCAATGGATCTTTCCCTTGCATGTTCTGATGGTTGCTTCAAAATCTGAAGTGGTTTGGTGGCGTGAATAAGTTTTCAATGGATCTTTCCCTTGCATGTTCTGATGGTTGCTTCAAAATCTGAAGTGTTCTTTTGGTCTCTTCTTTACGATTTTTCGTGTCTTTATAGTTCCCCGTTTTGGGTTAATTTATAATATGTACCTGATAAATTATTATACAGTCTTTAATATAGATACAAGGATTTAGTTTGCAAGTTTGGCATAGATATAAAAATCGAGAAATCATATTCCAATTTTTCGATGATGCTGTTAATTGAGCTTGTATATTACCAATCGATACACGACTATTACTGCAGTTACATTAAGATCAGTGTATCTATAGTATATTTTGGTGCTAGGCCATAAAAAGTGCAAGTGTCAACAAATATTTACAGTTTGTTCAAATGTTGTACTGCTACCCCTTTGTTAAAAGGTTAAGGTGTTGTTGAGCGTTCGCAAACATGTTTACGTCGAGTATGGCTAACTATAAGATGTTTGTTCATTGTTGAAGTCCGTACAGCTATCTCAGTGACAGCTAAAATGTAAAACAATAACAAGTAGATTCTTTTATCATGTTTAAAGAAATCGTTTACGGAAATCTAACTAAATCTATACCTATTCATGTACATATTCACTCATTACATGTACATCATGTATGGTGTTTTAAGCCGTTGGCCCATATGGGCGTAAAGTGCTTTCAATAAAGAAGAATTAATGTAAGCGACATACTTAGTTCATACTAATTGATTAATTTGACAAAAACTCGTAATTAATCCATTGAAAATGGCAATTGTTACCTCTTTTCTGAACAAACTTTTTTAAAAACAAGTAGAGGCAAGTATTATGGAATACAATTTGTTTGTTTTGCTGTGTTACTTAGATTTCTCAATTTTGACACAAATATTGTATATTTATCAAATCAACGTTGTGTTTACTTGCACTTTTTAAGGCGTTAATGTGTGAAATCGATTTAGACAAACCTTGGCCTATTCGTCTTTGGATCCTGCGCCAATTTCATTATGAAATAAGAAAATGTGGTATGATTTCCAATGTGACAACTCTTAACCATAGACCAGATGACGTAGAACGTTCAAACAACTACATAGATTACTGTACGGCCTTCAACAGTAAACAAAACTCATACCATACCAAAGAAAAACAAATGTGATAAACAGTTACAACAACAATCACAGTTTTACAGATCCCAGCTGGGAACAGACGCACAAATAATTAGTAGCATTGCACTATTTTTTTTGCGTAACATGATGTAAATGCTTATGCTATTACATAAAAAAAAGGTAAATCACAAAAATACTGAACTCCGAAGAAAGTTTAAAACGGAAAGTCCCTAATCAAATGGCAAAATCAAATGATAAAACACATTAAACAAATGGACAACAATTGTCATATTCCTGACTTGGTACAGGCATTTTCAAATATAGAAAATGATGGATTGAACCTGGTTTTATAGAGCTAAACCTCTCAATGAGAATATGCTGAGACCACAGGTTAACCGGTGTAACTCATTCATACAAAACAACTTTAAATTGATATTGTATTTCGAACGAGGGAAAACATATTGATCGTCACACATGTTTTGTCTAGCAAAAGACTATATACCATCTGCAAGTAAAACATGTCACTGTAGTACTAGAGCCTATACAAACAAGGAAAGCACGTCATTATTTGGTCTCCACAATTTAATAATGAATTGAATTCTTCATATGAATTGTACATGAAAGAACATTATCAGACGATGAGTAGGCGAGGTTTGAAGCTGGTCTCGTTTTCAACCCGAGATAACCCGACTACAAAGTTATTTTTATTGTCCTTGTCTTTACATTTGCGATCAAATCAATACTAACCCAATAAATTACAAATACATTTAATCCTGTTATCAAATATTTTAGGGTACGCCTGGTATATACCGGATTATATCGGTTTATTTAAGAATAGTATATCTATGTGTCATAAATTCATTGATAACCAACTAAAATATTGTGGGTGAGATAACAAATGCATATTCAGCAAAATGAGAAGGAAAAAACTTCATAAAAAATTTAATCTGAAGCAATAACTTATGGTTCTACGTCCCTTTATCACGTATCTGTTATAAACAATAATGTATCCTTAACCTTTTTTAAGGATATAAAAGTAATTAAAAACCATTTGTGTATGTGTGTTGTACTTCCAACGTAGGCTTAACAACATTGATTACAGCAAGTGTCATATTGTTGTTGAGTGAAATATTATAGAAAAAGATTTGGCAGCTGGACAATGGACAAGAGCATCAACTAGAGCTACAAGCTTGAATGAATGCAAGGGCTATCATTCGAAGATGCACAGAAACAAATATGATTGCAACCACTGTCCAGATTATAAACATTGTACATGCCCGTTGCAGTGTCTTAGATGGAGTTTGGCATGTTAGCTCACTGTTAGATGTAGTTTGTCCATACATTTTATTGATGAGTCGAGATTGTTTGTAATGAGCGAGGCATGTCAATCCCTATTTTCTGTGTTTGTTAAGATTAACAGGCTGGTTTTCCTTTTACCCCCACCAAATTGTAAATAAGATAGTAGTTCTTAGTCCTTTTCCTCTTTTCCATCCATCTTATTATCTTAACCAGTTACTGGTGAATGTTCAAACATTTCTATTTTTTGTACGTAACAAAAACTACTATAAGTTGTGATTATCAAAAATACGAGAGTGACCATAGACGTATTTTTTTAAAGTAAAAAAAATGTTGTTTTCTTTTAGTACACTCCATCGTCTTTCTATATTCCAAATGGATTACATCCGGGAAAACAATTCATCATGAGAGGAAGAGTCACTTGGGGTACCGAAGCGTAAGTCATTGATTATCATTTGATTCAAATATTCATAACTTAGTAGAATGAATAAATTGTACGTGTAAGAAACTATCATTATTCCAAATATCGGTTTGGCCCAACAATCCATTTAACTCTAGAATATAATGTATACGAAAATTAAGCCTGTGGTATGTTTTTATAGCAAATCATATATATTATTTCATTCAATAGTCAAAGTGCATTTATGCCTTTTATTTTCTGAAATATTACTCATTCTTTAGAACGTTTGTAAAGAAGTGCATACAGTGGGAGAAAACGTTGTTGATTCATTAAATCTCCAATTTCAAATTCATAGATTTTTTTCATAGTTTTTTCTTTAACAGATATACAATTGTTGATACATAAATTTCCATTTTTACGATATGAAATGATCATAATCCCACTGGCATTAGCCTTTTTGTTTTAATGGAAGCTAATGCAAAGTTTACTAGCTGTAAGGCTACGTAATTCCTATGTTCTATTCTTGTAAGGACCTTACCATGGAATGAATATTATACTGTAATATCACGTATATTTAGATTTGCAATCAATTTACAACAAGACGAGAACCCACAGGGAGGTGACATCGCATTCCATTTCAACCCCCGACCCTCACAAGGAGAAGTAATCAGGAACTCTTGCACTGGCGGTGATTGGCAGGACGAAGAAAAAGAACAGCCACATTTCCCATTCGATGACGGCAGATCATTCATCCTCCGTATTGAAGTTACTGCAAGTGAATTCAGAACATATGTTAACGGCAAACCATACATCAACTACTCTCATCGTGTGGATTTGGGAGATGTCCATTTCTTACACTTGACAGACGGTGCTGAATACTATGACATCACCTTTGTTGATAGATATGTAAGTAGTCTAAAGCCTTTATGCAAGCAAAATGTGTGAATACAAGATATGAAAAACTTCGTCAAATAAGCAATAATGATGAAACAACATATATAAAATTCCTTTTCGTCCAATACTTCTAATTCATCGCATGGATTAATTGCAATTTCGAAAAAAATATTCCTTAATGTTTAAACAGAACAGGAAACAGACTTTTAGTCTAGTGAAAGAATAATGAACTGAATCCGGAAAGAAAATTGTCCGAAAGAGAAAACAAAAAAATAAGACAGCATACAGACACGCAATAAAAATGAACACGAACCCTTAACATTTGAAATAAATAGTTTTGCAGTAAAATATGCAATTAATCATTGGAAAATAGCCATGCTTTTGAAAAGGAGAACTATGCTGTTCATGAGTATTTTTGCAAACAAATGTAAATGACACTTGATCTTCCGTTTTTAAGGGTTTGCCATATAGAACAGAGATTCCAGGAGGTATGCAAGTCGGAAAAGCCGTCAGAATCAGAGGTGCAGGAATGGACAATGAACCGTACGTACAAAAATAGCTATATATCTATCATCATTTCAAAAAGTATAAACTGATATTTCATTGCAGTTTAAAAAGAACAATGCTTAACAACAATAAATGATAAAGCATCTTTATACAACATGTACTTATCATTTATTGACGTCATTATCAAACTAAGGACACATGTTTATAACGTTT
Source organism: Mytilus trossulus (assembly GCF_036588685.1). Taxonomy (NCBI): domain Eukaryota; kingdom Metazoa; phylum Mollusca; class Bivalvia; order Mytilida; family Mytilidae; genus Mytilus; species Mytilus trossulus. The sequence goes on from NC_086375.1 coordinate 21,630,270, forward strand.
TGTTTTCATTATTTTCTATCTTCTACCTCTTTTTTGTTGGCGTCTTTGTTTGATTAATTTATATGTTTGTTTGAATTTTTTAGTCAGTTGTGTTATATGCCTAGGATGTAAGTTTTCACAGTTTTGGCTGCTGGGTCCCATTACGTCTGTTGAATGTTCTGCCAGTTTTGTCAATGTATATATAGAAACTATAAGAAAATGTCATACACGTAGGATGTTTAGCTAGCTATAACATAACGTTCGTGTATATTATTATTGTATGTTTTCGGAATATGGATGTTGTTTTCACTTGTTCCGTTGAATGATAGTTTTTGATTCTGTCAGGTTTTACTTTTTTTGGAATTTTGGGTACTCAATGCTTATCAAATTTATACTTGTTTGGCTTTCTAACTTTTCATGTGAGCATCACCGATCAGTCTTATGTAGACGAAACACGCGTCTGGCGTAAAACTTTATAAGCCTGGTACCTTTGATAACTATTTATTGGCTATCCTTTTAGAATTTACCTTGGTGTTCTGTATTTTTTTTGTAAACAGATAGTTTTGTATTGTCACAGGCGTGACAAATCTAGCTCTGTCTATAAGGAATTCATACTATATATTTGATTAAACATTCCTATGAGTTTCTTTTTTTTCTCCCCAATATTACGTTGGATCAATGATAACATTATGACTAAATAATGATAGGGATGAGGAAGCTAAATTCTTTAATCGGTAGGAAAATGTCGTATTTGATAAGAAAAGTATTTTTTGATAACTACGTACATAATCGTATGATTTAAATCACCATTTTCTATATAAGGAAAGGCCTTCACAATGTCAGGAATATGAGTTGTTTTCCATTCGTTTGATGTGTTTCAGCTTTTGATTTTTGTCATTTGATAAGGGACATTCCGTTTTGAATTTTCCTTGGAGTTCGATATTTCTTTTCTTTTAGTTTTTCTTTATAATAACACTTTAAATATATCTCATAAACTAAAAACTGTGTAAAAACTGTGGCTAGATAGTTTGGTTCATTTACTATTTTATTGCAATTGACAATAGATTTCCCATTCAAGTACTGTAATGATTATTGTCATTGAAATAGATTCAGCATCAACTTTGGATGTGATTGTGAGAACGAGACCTGTGCTTTCCACTTCAACCCAAGACCAAACGAAGGTGTAGTTATTCGTAATGCCAACCTTGGTGGCTGGGGGGACGAGGAGAGAGACTATGAGGCAGATTTCCCATTTAGCCCAGGACAATACTTCGATGCTCTGTTTGTGTGTACTGATGACAAGTATCATGTAAGTGAACACAGCCAAGGGACAAGATGTCTTATTGAGATATTCTAAGTGGTACCATCAGATATAAGTTACATTAGTTACATTCGACTGCTGCATCTAATCGGTATCTGACTAGCAATTATCAATTCATATCGACTCTAAGAGTCAAAATTGTCCTCTTACCATTAACCAATCCAAATCATATAGTGAATGTTGAATCTTGAAAAAAAAGCAGTACCAAAAAAATTTGGTCATTCTTGATATCACTTAATTTGCTATGCAAATCACAACTCGTTATGTGTAAGTTGTATAAAATACTAGATTCTGTATTCAATATGAAATTGTATTCTTATATAGGTGTACGTGAATGGAGAGCATTTTACTGATTTCAACCATCGATGTGGAGTGCCTGATGTGTCTCACTTTCATGTACAAGGAAACATGGACATCAAAGATGTGGAATATTTCGAACCATTGGTTAGTTCATTTTCAACAACCGAATATTTATCAAAAAAGTGTATAAGCGGAAAGTAAAAGTATTATACAAAAATATATATAAATAAAAAATATAAAGATAGCAGAGATTTAGCACTAAGATCAAACAATTTAGAAAATAAGACTAAGGCCATTATTGACCCTTCTAGACGCTTATAGAACAGGAGTAAAATTAAAAGAAATCGATCGAAAATCCGTGTGAATTTATACATATGTTTGTATTGAACAATGTAAATGCTGAAACATTGAATTAAATTCTCGTTTACTCTAGAAGAGTATTTCATGCTACTCATGTTTTAACCGTTACATAATTTCAAAATCGCATTTAGTTTGAAGTGTTAAGGACATAAAATTAGTCAAATATCTTATTTAGTTCTACAGGGTGACTATATTTATATATAACATCTAAATGAGTTAAAGAGGCACAAGGTTGTTGAGAAACCGAAATACTTTGTACATCATCCGATTCAAGATGACAACTTATGCTGATGTGTCGGTTGGGATGCTGTCTTATTGATATATTTTAAATATCCCTTTATTTCAAACCGATATATAATGTGTGTTAAAACATAGCATAGCTTGAGTATTGTAATATTTTCAAGAAAAATATTTAGATATGATATGGAGCAAACGTTGTTGGTTTTTTTTGTCTCTTTAACAATTTCAAATTCACAGGGATTGAAAGTACTCAATGAAAAAGGACAAGTTAAAGTAATTCATCAGCATACCTGAAAGTGCACGTTGCTAGATGTTTTGATTGTTGTATGATTTATAATAACATAAACTTGCCAAACAGTCTTTGTTCAAATTTTCCTTTCTTTTTTAAACGGATGTAATATATTTTCGTGTATATAAGATAAATAGATCCACAGAGTAGAAAGAGTTATTCGTAATGCCAACCTTGGTGGCTGGGGGGACGAGGAGAGAGACTATGAGGCAGATTTCCCATTTAGCCCAGGACAATACTTCGATGCTCTGATTTCCCATTTAGCCCAGGACAATACTTCGATGCTCTGTTTGTGTGTACTGATGTAACATTTTGAAAAACGTGATTGATATAAATTTTAGGAGGACGATTTTGTCAAACAGATTCCATCTGGAATGGAGAAAGGAGATGTAGTAGTGTTTAAAGGATTTATGAGACCAGGAGGCGATGTGTAAGTTGAATCACATAATGTTATTGAGATATTGTTTTAAATAGAACATAGTACTAATTAACTATTATATGCAGTCCATATCTTGTGATGTTCTATCGTTTCATTGTTGGACAAAACTTTCAAAAGAAAGATATAAAAAAAAAACGTATATAAAAGGAAATTATTTAGAATATTTTGCATTTCTTGCTTTTGGTACGGGGGTAAAAGATTTTCTTGCTTGTGTAGAATTCTAGCTGGAAAAAAATCCAGAATAAAAAAAATAAAAAAATGTACAAATATTTTTTACCAGCATCATAATTTGAATTGATATGGAATTTTGAAGTATTATCCACAACATTTTTCTATCAGTGTCCCATAATAATCTCAATTATGGCAATCTAATTAGCGAACAAGTTAAGTTAATCACACTGATCTTTTAACCTCTAAAACAGTTGATTTCACTACTGGTGGACACTATCTTTAAATTGCTGTTCACCATAAGTTGAATTATTTAAAAACACTTACGATTTTTTAAAATGATAAAAAATAAAGTTCAACCATCTTTTTTCACAGATTTTCAGTAAATTTTATGACCGGATACACAGCCGATTCAGACATTGCCTTACATTTCAACCCTCGTGTTGGTGAAGGACAGGTCATTATGAATTGCTGCACTGGAGGAGATTGGGGCGAAGAAGAAAAGGCAGACATTCCATCTTGTATTGCTGAAGGAAAACCATTTGAAATCAAAATTGTAACAAAGAGGAACAAATTCAAGGTAAAATGCGAAACTTCTAAATAACCTGACATCATTTAAAACTAAGTTGCCAACGCCCCAAAACCGTACAAAGACTTTGGCCTTTTAGGTCCCTTTGAAGTAATTAGTTTTGATGTTATATTTGTTATTCTCATCGGATTTTGTCTTATGCTTAGTTCTTTTCTGTGTGTGTTACATTTTAATGTTGTGTCTTCATTTTCTTCTTATCTTTAATACGTTCCCCTCGGTTTTGGTTTGTGAACCAGATTTGTTTCTTCTATCGATTTATGAGTTTTGAACATCGGTATACTTCTGTTGCCTTTATTTATCTTAGATTAGTTTTGTAATCGATATTTTACGAAATTTCTATTTGATCTTACTAACGAAATTTCCATTTGATCTTACTAACGAATAATTTTCTTTCTAAGCGCAGTAGAGTGATACGAAAAATTATCGAAAGAAACTAAGGTTGTACGAGATGGTGTCGATTTAAGCATCGTCATAGGCAAAATAGCGATAAACATACTAATTAGACTATTTACCGGATTTGTTATCACATAAGCAACACGACGGGTGCCATATGTGGAGCAGGATCTGGTTACCCTTACGGAGCATCTGAGGTCACACTAAGTTTTTGGTTGGGTTCGTGTTGCTTATTCTTTAGTTTTCTATGTTGTGTCATGTGTACTATTGTTTGTTTATTTTCGATTGATGAGTTTGACTTTCCCTTTGGTATCTTTTCGTCCCTCTTTTAAGGATCAATAAACAAACGTCATACAAGTTGGGAAAAAACCTAGCTATAAACCCAGGTTAAACCCGCCATTTTCTTTGGGAAATGATGTCACCATTAAAAAACATGACAGCTGTTTTTCTTCCGTTTTATTGGTTGATAATGTTTGATTTTGTCAGTTTTCATCGACCTCTCCTTATTTAAGATAATAAGATTCAAACTCCCGAAGGAAAACTTATCTTAAAAGAATTTTGATATTCTCTCTAAGTCCGTATAGATCATATAGCTCCTCACAATTTTATACATTTGAACTTCATTAATCCTTTTTTGTTTGAGCATTCCTATTGAAATTAATTCCAGAAAAGCACTTGTTACCCACCAAATTTGTAACTTGGTATTTTTTTTAAAAGAAATCGAAAGAAAAATTTCATTCTGGTATTATTCGATAACAATTTTGTCATTACAATATGAGATGAAAGCTAAAAACGCTAACAAAAGTTTTCATAATTTTATCCCAATAATAAACCTATCTATAGCTCGTTTAAAGTAAGGGAAAAAATCAAAATTCAAACATTGAAATTCTCACTAAACCTCAAGGAGGTACGCTCAGAACCAATCTTTGGAACATTAAGACTTGGTTCACGAAATTAGCTTTAATAAAATGGGATGAAAATTGTGGAAACCGCTTGAGGCCTGTTTTGTGTAATAAGTTTAAAATCCTTTATGATTATGGACTTTCCGATTCGATTTTCCTCTGAGTTTCAGTTCAGTATTTTTGTGATTTTCCTTTTTATTTAACTTGCAAACCCGGTTAAAAATTTTAAAATAAAAAGTCAAACACGTGAAGTAGAAAAGATCGAATCTCGCTCAAACAATTCAGCGAATCATTATTAACGTCAACTTTGAAAAAGATAGTCACAAATTAAATTTTGATTTTGGACAAAAATTGTTAGAATTACAGGAATTTGCTGCCAACTTAAACTTAAGGAATGTTGTTTCTAGAGAATATATCTTATTGCATGGTATATTTCTAATAGGAGATATAATTTTTCTGCAGGTTTATGTAAACGGAAACAAATGCATGAAATTTGATGCCAGACTTAACGTGGAGGACATCAAGGGAATAATGGTTAAAGGAGAAGCCTTTATCTATCAAGTTAAACTGGAAAGAAAACTGGTAAGTTAAACCAACTTTTGATTTGAATTAACAAAATGATGTCTTTTTCGGTTTTTGTTTGCTTGTAGCGGATAGTTTGCAAAACGTGTAAATTTGTAGATAAACCCGCATGAAACCAATTTATTAGTTGCAAAATCGACATACATTTTTACATTAACAAGTCTCCTTATTGTGTATAATGTATACGTTTAAGTATTCAAAAAATATTGTGAATTTGTTGTTTCAAAGCTGTCTTCATATTAACTTTTATAACTTGCTGTTTTTACAGGAAAAACCCGTTGTAGAGAGTCTACCATTTGGTCTTAGAGAAAACGGATGGATCGTTGTTCAAGCCATTCCAAAGAAAGGATCAGAAGGGTAAGAAATATTTTAGAATACCGATAAAACAATCTGATCTTCATTCATTTTAATTGCTCAGGTTTCAAAAAAGTTAATCAATGCTACCTAATATGAATTCTAATGTATTTTTCCGCTGCACTATAAATCTTTGTCACTTGTTTATTTTTTTAAATATCACAAAATTATACTGCTTGTACTTTATATGTATTAATTTGTAGCATTTCACAAATAATGATTAGCAAGATGCTATATTCAAAAAAACTTTAAATGTCAATGTGTTCTGTTTGATATATCCATTTTATGAATTTTAATTATTTCCACTTATAGGTTTGCTGTAAACTTATGCTGCGGAGAAGATGATGACTGTGATGTAGCATTCCACTTCAATCCACGTCTACAGGAAAATTGCTCCATTAGAAACACGTTTGCTGGGGGAGATTGGCAAGAGGAGGAGCGTGACCAACCATGCTTTCCATTTGAAAAGAAGGAAACATGTGAAATTGCCATCAATATAAAGTCCGATAAATTTGTGGTAAGGGATTAATTTATGCAAAGGATTATCATTTCAAAACTTTAATAGAAGTATACATTTGTATTATATATGTCTATTTTCATCTCTCATCAACAGTTACTTGACTATTTGACGACAGAGACAATTTTTCTATGTATAAAGTAAAACAATTGAAACAATGATAGTTTTCTATACTATCAAATTATTATTCACATATTCTTAAAACCCGATGGTTTCAATTTTGAATTAGCTAACCAAAACATTTCTTTGATTTTAGACGTATGTAAATGGAGAACATTATATAGACTATAACCACAGACTTTCACTAGATAGTGTTTGTCACCTGAAACTGACAGGACATGCAGAATTTTACGAACCAGAGTTCTTGTAAAAGGTAATAATCGTATGAAAAGTACACTATTCACTCAGTGTATCCTCTGTCAAACATTCTTTTCGCAACTTACATGACATTTTTTTTATTAACCCATCGAAGATACCAGATTTATAATTTGGTACTGCAATCCTGAGTTTCGTCTATATTACACTATCCAGTTGGGTGCGTCTAAATTGGCGGAATCTGGAAGTACATACATAGTGGCGCTTGAATAATTACAGTTGCAAATCAAATAAAAAGTAAAATCACAAAAATACTGAACATTCTGGAAAATCCCAACGGAAAGTCCAAAATCAAATGACAAAATCAAAAGGTCAAACACATCAAACGAATGGATAATAACCGTCATATTTCTGACTAGGTACAGGTATTTTCTTATGTAAAAATTGGTGGGTTAAACCTGGTTTTAAAGCTAGCTAAACCTCTAACAAATATAACGAAATTGAAGAGCATTTGTAACCGAAATTCCAAAAAGATTTCATTTTGATTATTATTTTTGTCTTTTGGGTGAGGTAAACTTTTAGAGTGTTTATTTCATTTACCATTTGATTTTGTTTTACATTAGACGACTATTCTGATATCTAAAGATATAACACATTTGAAAATAGACAAAACACGTTTTATGACCGATTTCACTGTAAACATAATCGTTAGATATCAAATTCATTGATAAATGTCTATAACCTAAATCTGACGTAAATATGCAAAATTAGTTTGATGTCAATATTTCCTTTTACAGTGAAACATAAGATAATTTGCCTCGACTTATCCTTTCTAATGATTGACTACAAAGGACGTTGAAATGTCCTAATTATTACCTACAAAGGTTGTTGAATTATCATTTATTTTATTTACTACTTAGGTTATTGAATTTAACCATCTAATGGTTATAGAGTGTTGGTATATCATTTCTTGTGATAAACTACCAATGTTGTTGATTTTTTTATTCTAAGGTTAAATTATATCTTTTTTCAGAAATTGGCATTATAACTATCATACGAGAATATCATCGCCATATACTGCAAAGACAATCAGCTTATACATTATAAATCTGTGATATATAGAAACAAAATAGTGAATAATAGAATCAGTACCTGTCTGTTAAAACAAAGTGTGGAAGGAAGAATTATTTGCTTAGACAGCTTTTTATAATGAACAAATTGATATATGAATAAAAATGTATTTATTTTATATAATAAAAAAGTAATTAAATTAAAGGTCTGGTTAATGCCTTTTAGGAATGTCAAATATTTGAGATAGTGTATATTCTTAGCCATCAACTTGCTTAATTGCATGTTGTGAGAAAAATGTCTGGATGTAATAACGGTATTGCACAATTTGCAGATTTCTTAAAAACTGAGTTCACATAAGACTTTTCAAAAATCTATTTACATTTCAAAGTTTTAAATAATGGACACATACTGTATTGCTAGAATTATGACTTATCATAATTGTAATTTCTATTTACTTATATTGCTTTGTTGCTGTTTATTATTGAATAAAAAAACTTTTATCTTTATTTTTTAAAATTAATTAATTATTTATTTAATGCAAGAGGAGGAGCGTGACAAAAACAGAAATTACATTATCCTTACATTCTATTAATTTATCACCAACAAAATACACATTAACACACTTTACAGAAATACGGCCGTCTGATTTGATTTAAGAATTGATTGCTTGATTTCATAGAATAATATTATATGAATGCTGAGAACACGTTCGATAACTAGCATCTAGATGTTTGTGATAGTTGTTTGCAGTATGATTTTATTTACCTAAAATATCATGCTCTTTTAATCCTATGTTATTATGAGTCTTATGTAGACGAAACGTGCGTCTGGCGTACTTAACTATAATCCTGGTACCTTTTCAAAAATCTTGTTACAAAAAAAAATCAATATCTGTTTTATAATTATGAATTTCGTTTTTTTTTCAAAATTCATCTGAGGATGTAACACGGCTTTTACACAGTTATGTACGTTGGACGCGAAGTTTCAGCTTTACAAGACTCACCACCAAAAAACTCTTCTCAATTTAAAACTCATGATAGATACCAGGATTGAAATTTTATATAAACGTGTACAAAATGGCATTGATTTACAAACCAAATTAACACTTAACCTGTCTTGCACAGAATATGTCAGTATACCAGTCTACCAGGTTGTTTTGTTTTTTTCATTTTTTTAAGGGAAAATTTATAGACTAAACTTTTTAAACACAAAATCTTGCACGAAACACATTTCTGAATAAGTTTGCAAAAAATGTTGAATGAAAAGGAATTTAAACTTATAAGTAGAAAATAAACTGACAATGCCAAGGCAAAAAAACCCCAGAAAATGATTAAAAGACCAACTTTTAACATAAAAAAACGGTTTCTTTTCCAAAAAAGTATCGGTTTTAAAAAAGTTTGAATTGTAGCATGCTACAAAAAATGACACTACAAAAAACGATCATTTAACGTTAATAATTTAAAGAACCGACAGAACTGTATTATTTTACTGGACCATTTTGAGTCATATTTTTTTCAGATTATAACTTATCACAGTCATATATATGAAACCTGACAACTTGCTCCCTCAAATTCCAATCATAATCGGTTCCATAAAGGTCCATATCAAGTAAGCTGAATACGAACCAACTGTTCCTTTCATGTTTTCCATGATCTTTTATCTGTTCATAATCTTTTTCAGTTGGTTCCTTTCCTTTGATCTGTTTAACCTGGTATTTATAGTCTTTATTTTTTCCCATCTCGAAGAACATTCGCCCCATTTCTATATGGAAAGTTATACTTTCCCCCAATGTATTGATTTGTACAATTATTTTTTTTATATTTTTGCTGGGATTATTTTTTCGTGGCAAACTAAGCGGTGAAATACCAAAATCTTTTACCTGTAACCGATATAATCTCCAGACAAATTTTCTTTAAGAAAATACAAGACGACGTTAATATCAGCTCTTATTACGGGGCGCCGAATGGGACTCTTGTGGTTTTGTACTCAAAATTCAATTTTGTACGGACAAAAGTGACTTTTGTTCAACAAAAATGAGTTCAGTTTAACAAAATTTGTATCATACTACAAATTTGAAATTTTGTCATACAAAATTATCTATCAGCGGACAAAAGTCACTTTTGCCATGACAAAATTCATTTTTGTTACACAGACTTGACTTTTGTTTCCTAATTTGAAAATTGAGCGACAAAAGTCAATTTTGTATTTAAATTAGTTTAGTTTGGTTTCTCTGAACTAATTTGCATACAAAATCGACTTTTGTTACACAAAATTGACTTTTGTTACACAAAATTGACTTTTGTTACACAAAATTGACTTTTGTTACACAAAAATTACTTTTGTTACACAAAATTGACTTTTGTGAGACAAAATTGACTTTTGTGAGACAAAATTGACAAAATTGACTTTTGTCTCAACAAAATTGACAAAATTGAATTTTGTCTCAACAAAATTAACAAAATTGAATTTTGTCTCAACAAAATTACTAAATTGAATTTTGTCTCAACAAAATTGACAAAATTGAATTTTGTCTCAACAAAATTGACAAAATTGAATTTTGTCTTAACAAAATTAACAAAATTGAATTTTGTCTCAACAAAATTGATTTTTGTCTCACGAAAGTCAATTTTGTCTCACGAAAGTAAATTTTGTCTCATAAAAGTCAATTTTGTTGTTACAAAATTGAATTTTGTCATCACAAAAATGAATTTTGTCGTCACAAAATTGACTTTTGTCTCAACAAAATTGACAAAATTGACTTTTGTCTCAACAAAATTGACAAAATTGACTTTTGTCTCAACAAAATTAACAAAATTGACTTTTGTCTCAACAAAATTTACAAAATTGACTTTGGTCTCAACAAAATTGACTTTTGTCTCAACAAAATTAACAAAATTGAATTTTGTCTCAAGAAAAATGACAAAATTGAATTTTGTCTCAACAAAAATGACAAAATTGAGTTTTGTCTCACAAAAGTCAATTTTGTCTCACAAAAGTCAATTTTGTCTCACAAAAGTTAATTTTGTTTCACAAAAGTCAATTTTGTCTCACAAAATTGAATCTTACCGTACACAATTGACTTTGTGATTTAATTTCCATATCAGGTAACAAAAGTCAATTTTGTATGCAAATATGTTTATATTTGCATACCTTTAAGACAAAATTGACTTTTGTCATGACAAATATGAATTTTGTCTACAAAAATGAATTTTGTCTACAAAAATGAATTTTGTCTACACAAATGAATTTTGTCATCACAAAATTGAAGTTCTCACAAAACAAGTCTGTAGCACATAGTTTTGTAAGACAAAAATGAATTTGTTATGACAATATTGAATTTTGTACAAAACCACAAGAGTCCCATTCGGCGCCCCGTACTTATAGTCGTCATGAAAAAATGTAAATAAAATAAACTCCAATAAGTTATCGTATGACTCGCGGAAGGTGTTTGAACACCAATTAAAAACCAAAATCTAGCAAGCAAATATTTCAATTTTTCACAGCTTTCTCATTCTTTTACTTAAAGTTTGATTGCATAGGTGTATCCTTAAAAGAGGGACGAAAGACACCAAAGGGACAGTCAAACTCGTAAATCTAAAACAAACTGACAACGCCATGGCTAAAAATGAAAAAGACAAACAGAAAAAACAATAGTACACATGACACAACATAGAAAACTAAAGAATAAACAACACGAACCCCACCAAAAACTAGGGGTGATCTCAGGTGCTCCGGAAGGGTAAGCAGATCCTGCTCCACATGCGGCACCCGTCGTGTTGCTTATGTGATTACAAATCCGGTAAATAGTCTAATTCGGTAGGTCAAATTCATGAAAGGGAAGGGGATTGTAGTTACGACGTAAGGAACATATCCGATATCATTGTGAAACGGTTATTCCATAACGGTCAACCAACTCGTGATGGCGTCCGTAAAATTTACGAAGGGATGATTTCAACTTCACCATTTGGAACTCTTGGTTTAATAGCTTCCTTGTTAGCAGTAACCCTCTATCAAGAAAATCATGATAGGAAATGCAAGCACGGGAATATCGTATCAATTGGGAGATATATACCCCGTATGCAGGTGCTGCTGGAATGTTGCTACTTAGAAATGGAAAGTTCACAATTGGAAAGCTGAAATCATCTCTTTTGTCGTAAAGTTTTGTCTTCAACCGACCCTCATTGTCAATTTCTAGATGTAAGTCAAGATATGAAGCCGACTTAACTGTATCTGTAGTATCCTTTATCTCCAATTCGATGGGATAGATACGATCCACATAGTCACCAAATTTTGAATTGTTTAGTGAAAGAACGTCATCTATATAGCGGAAAGTAGAGTTAAAGGATATTGCTAACTTCTTATCTTTCTTCCTAAGAAGTTCCTGCATGAAGTCAGCCTCATAATAATAAAGAAACAAGTCAGCAAGTAGAGGGGCACAGTTAATTGTACCTTTATCAGCTTTCTATATGCTAATTTAAGGACAAGTAAATTTTGGCTCAAAATGGTCTATATAATTTATTAGTACCAAAAGTTTCATTTCTGGAAATTTATTTGTTAGTTTAAGTAAACAATTGTTTTACACTTTTTTGGGGCATGTTATAGCTAACTTTTCGGTGTGAGCCAATGCTCCGTGTTGAAGACCGTACTTTGACCTATGATGTACGTTGTTTTTCTTTTAAAAATTGTACCTTGGATTGAGAGTTGTCTCATTTGCACTAATACCACATCTTCTTATATCTAATGACAGCAAAGGCACAATTTTGTTTAGGGAAGGGCTACTTTTACAAGTGGTTGAGTTAATGGTCTTGTGGCGTAGCAAGGTCATGTTTAAGTGTATTAGCGAACCTCGACGAGGTCCCCATCCACCCCAGGGCTGAGGATCTCCGGGTAGGGGCAAAATTACCCAAAATTATAAGCGTGATGCCATTTCTGTCATTCGAATTTATCAATAGTAACATACTTGGTTGTTGGGAACAAATCATAACAGATGATTTCAGCTTCCTCCCAGTTGTGAACTTTCCATTTCTATGTAGCAACATTCCAGTAGAACTTGCATATGGAATATATATCTCCCAGTTGATACAATAGTTCATTACTTGTATTTCCAATCATGATGTCCATGAATGAGATTGCTACTTACAAGAAAGTGTTTAAACCAAGAGTTCCAGGTGGTGAAGTTGAAACCATACCTTCGAAAAATTTAGGATCGCTATCACACGAGTTGGTTGACTGTTTCACAGATGAAGACGGAGATATTTCATTGTTAATTTCCAACTGATGAGTTGGAATATCCCTTTGGTATTCCAATGGGTACTAATTGTTCATCCCTGCTGGCCGATTTGTTTTTGTACTCATATGAAGTAGAATTCAATCAGAACCTTCTAAAAGACAAAAAGAAAAAGCACCTTGCTTGACTTTTATTTTTACTTTCCGATATATTGATGATGTAATATCATTGAATAACCAATATTTCAGCCAATACTTACATCTCATATATCCCAGTGAACTTGAAATTAAGGATACTACTGATACTAAAAGGACTGCTGCATACGTTGATCTTTTCTTCAATATTGACGCAGATGGACTACTTCAGGGGAAAATCTATGATGAATGGGACGATTTCAACTTCCCAATTATCAATTTCCCATTTCTCAGCAGTAACATACCCTCTGCCCCTTCATATGGTGTTTACATATCACAATTGATACGTTATTCTCGTGCTTGTTCACACTTTACGGACTTCATATACAAGAGTGTGCTCCTTACGCAGAAACTGCTCCAACAAAGTTATGAGGAGGACAGATTAAAATTGACACTCCGTAAATTTTATGGACGCCATCACGAATTGTACGATGTTTTACGTTTGAAGTTAGATTCAAAACAAACCGGACATTGCTATATAATAGAGTTAACTGCTACCTTAGTTTGCTATTAATAAGTATTGAAATGTGCATTGTTATTAAATATAATATCAGTATTTAGTTCAAATATAATCTTAAATCAATCCTAATTCTGTCTTATTCATTCAAATGTGACGTCATTTTTCATTTTTTGATGATCTGTTTTACAAATTCAAATGTGACGTCAATTTTTTTGGTCATTTTTTACAATTTTCAAATATGACGTCACCTGGCGTTGAGGTTTTGACTTATTCGGATGTGTTTTGTGTTGCATTTTGTCGGGTTATGTAATATATTTCGGTTGTTTCCTGTAATTAGTTAAATAGTTTTATCATGTATATCTTTTGTATAGTCAATTTATACAATTTACTGTTTGCAAAAGTATAAATTATTTTAAATAATAGGGATGTTTTGGTACCTAACAGAAAACCCTGGCCGTTTTTTTGGCACACATTTTTTGAACTTTCGGTCCTCAATGCTGTTCAACTATGTACTTGTTTCGGCTTTCAAATTTTTGTATCTGGGCGTCACTAGTAAGTCTTGTGTGGACAAAATGCATTTCTGCACTTGTTGCCTTTTGTAAGCTATTATTCGTGTGTATCTTTGTCAATTATGTTCTCCTATTTATTGATATAGTAGTCCTGTAGTGTTGTGTTGTCATTTTAGTGTTATATTTCACATGGCCATAAAAGAGAGAGGTTTGGCATGCCACAAAACCAGGTTCAATCCACTATTTTTTCCTTTAAAAATGTCCGGTACCAAGTCGAAATATGGCCATTGTTATATTATAGCTCGTTTCTGTGTGTGTTACATTTTAACGTTGTGTTTCCTTGTGTCGTTTTTCTCTCTCTTATTTATGAGTGTGAATTCACATTTCACGTGTCACGGTACTTATCTATCCCAAATTCATGTATTTGGTTTTGATGTTATATTTGTTATTCTCATGGGATTTTTTCTAATGCTTTTAAAACCGTTTTTCTGTGTGTTACATTTTAATGCTGTGTCGTTGTTCTCCTCTAATATTTAATGCGTTTCCCTCAGTTTTAGTTTGTTACCCCGATTTTGTTTTTCGTCCATGAATTTATGAGTATTGAACAGCTGCATACTACTGTTGCCTTTCCTTTAAAGATTTGGGTGTTTTTCATGTTGATTTCGTTGTGCTGATTTTGAATCTAGTGGTCCTTTGATTTAGAGTATAAGGTCCAAACCAGATACTTAAGAATAGGTTTAAAAGGAGATGTTGGGTAAACCCAATCAATCGACGAATAGCTATTTCCCATTTTAACTTCATATCATTTTAACACCCTTTCAATGGAAAATTTCTTTAATAAACGCATGAAATAATTAATGTTAATAGGTGTTCAAGTGTAACATAAAATACTCAGTTGCTTTAAACATTAGTAATCTGTGTGGAATATCCATAGTAGATTCAAAGTTTGACGGAAAATGAACAAATATATAATGGGGTCATAATATATGATACCTTTTATTTCATTAAAAATTATTTCGACACCTTATCTTCAATTCCGAATCGGCAATTGTCTGCAAATTTGTTTGTTAATTGATTTTTAATTCAAGCTGACATTTCGGAAAGATGTGTATAGGATATTCTTTATTCTGCCTTCTTTTATAATACCATGTTTGAAAACAAATAACCAAACACAGACCATAATTCCTGACATGGACATGTCACAGCAGAACAGTATCACAAATTAAGTTGGAGGGTCACAAAAAAGTGCCGACTACTGGGCTGGTGATACCCTCGGGGAAATAAATCTCCACCAGCAGTGGCATCGACCCAGTGGTTGTAAATGAACTCATCATAGATACCCAGGACTAAACTTTGTATATACGCCAGACGCGCGTTTCGTCTACAAAAGACACATCAGTGACGCTCGAATCCAAAAAACATAAAAAGGCCAAATAAAGTACGAAGTTGAAGAGCATTGAGGAGCAAAATTCTTAAAGTTTTGCGAAATCCAGCTATTAAGGTAATCTATGCCTGAGGTAGAAAAGCCTTAGTATTTCAAACATTCTAAATTTTGTGACATCAACTTGCACTTTTGAAAAAAGTAAAATCACCAAAATATTGCACACCGAGGGAAATTCAAAACGGAAAGTCCCTAATCAAATTGCCAAATCAAAAGGTAAAACACATCAAACCAACGAACAACAACTGTCATATTCCTTACTTGGTACAGGCATTTTCGAATGTAGAAAATGGTGGATTGAACCGGGTTTATAACTAGCTAAACCTCTCACTTACATGACAGTCGCGTCAAATTCCTTTATATTGACAACGATGCGCGAACAAAACAAACAGACACATTAGGTTAAAATGTTAAAAATAGGAGAAAATATTATGTTATTATTTAAATCAATTGCTCATTTTCGCCACATCTTTTCATGTTTTCTACAGTTTATGTTCAGGTCTAAATGTTTTTGAAGTATACTGATATTTCTATATAAAGATAACTTCAAATGCAAAATATTCTTAAGCTTGAAAACGAGTTTGTTTGAATATAATCATCTGAAAAGTTAGATTAAAGGGTGTTCGAAATTTCCTGATTTTTTGTCAATGGGGGACACATATTCGCCGTTTTTACACATCTATTTAAAACCAAATAACGACAGCTTTAAACAACATTGATCAAATCAATTTCATTATAGATGAATAGCAGACATTTCAAAGGTGTTGAGAACTGAAATTTAGGGCATTCAGTCAAAGAATTACTTAGAAATACTTCTTTGAATTCGTTTTTTTCTGTAGGAAATTGGCCGAAAATTTTTGTCCACTTTCGGTCCTTTTTGGGAGGTGCCGCAATTTTGTCTCAGTTTAAAAAAATAATCATATTTGTTATATAATATCATTTACAGGTATATGTCTTCCATTTCAGCCATCCTTTGAAGTTTTTACACCTCAAAATCATTAAACGGCGAAATTGTGTCCCCAGCGAATATGGGCGCCCCACTTTACAGGTATAAAAAACATGTAACAAAAAAGCACAAATGGCATAAAGACCAAGAATATCAGCCAAAAATAAAGACAAGAATACACAAATTTACTATTGCTCAATAAGATAATGACGGGCTGTATAAGTACAGAGCCACGTCATATATGTATCAAAGAAACATAAAAAGGCATATACACAAAGCTCATAGCAAAATTGAACGACAAACATGTTTAACAATACCGAAATAACGTGATGTTTAAGTACAGAGCCACACTATATGCATATAAGAAGCACAAAAAAGGGAGAGATATAAAATAATTTTGTCGTTCAAAGTTTGAAAAAAATATAGTCTATAATTATTTTATGCATACCTTCTGCAGAATGTAAATTATAAATTAACATTTCCTTCTTGTCGCTTGTCTATATCCTTATTGTGTATTTCTTCTAAAAAATGAGTCACGTTATTATGTATAAAAGAAACACAAAAGGTAAATAGACAGACAAAGCATAGCAAATGTGAAAGACTAGAATAAAAAGGTTATAATTGAACAATAACACATTAATAGCGGGATGTTAAGTACAGAGCCACGTCATAATTATATATATCAAAGAAAACCAAAAAGTCACATGAATAAAGCAAAAAGTCAACACAATGGCTGGATGCATAAGTACAGAGCCACGTCAAAAGGATCACCAAAAACAGATCAAACAGTAAAGGTAATATCAATAAAGACAAATAAAAGAACACTATAACACGCATCAAGAGATAAACAACGCCAGTACGCAGAATTTATACTTCAAGACCATCGTGTATTATTTGTGAAGTTGATACGGAATATTTATCAACAAGGTATTGGTACCTCCCTATGAACTCTTTTTACAAAGAAGGGGGAAATTGATAATTTCAAATTTAAAATCGTCTTGTTCGTCATAGCGTCTGGAACTGAAAATACTGTGTATGTCAAATGCGAGGTATAAGTTGTAAAATGAGGCGGAATAAGCCGTGTCTGTTGTTTCTTTAATTTCTAGTTATAATGGATATATTAATGGAAGTTTGGATTGTAATTTGAAAGAACATCATCAATATATCTGAAAGTAAAACTAAATAAGCTAAGACAGCTTATTTAGTTTTACTTCTTGTTTATGAAAGGTGTCTGACGGAACTCCGATTCATATGAGAATAAGAAGAGATTGGCAAGAATTAAGAAGCGCACAGTTCGTTCCCATATGATTGTCGACAATTTGTTGAAAAAGTCTACATTCAAATTCAACAAATATCTTGTCGATAAGAAACTCCACTTGTTGAATGTTGAATATTGAAACAATTTGACATCCGTCCTTAAAATCCAATTTTGGTATTGTAAAAAGATTATTGTATTAGAAAAATCATTTCTCTTGAAGGTTTGAGTAAAAAACACGTGAAGAACTATAAAAAACATGTGTGGTTCTAATACGTTTCCGTAAGATATAACTAAAATTATAACTTTTTTGTTTTGAAATATTTGTTTTGTGCTCCTAAATGACGCACAGGATGAACACACATTTATAGGTTTAATAGATTCCAACATGGTTTATTCGTAAGTTTTTTGTTGCCTTTACTAGAGCATACAGTAAAAGCAAGTATTCTAAGATTATTTGTGTCAATTTTTATGAACATATCACCAATGAAATTTTTCAAAACTAGATAAATATACAGCAAACAATGCCGTTCTAGTACTAAAATCTTGGAAAATGGGACAAAATTGAATTATTTTCAAAGAATTTTTACACATTCAAAACACACTTATTTGTGATGAGTATTCTCCAGAAATTTAATTAAAAACGCTTGGTACAAAAAAAAGTTAGATATGACTTTTAAAATGATAGAAAGGTTCAAGAAACCGAAATGTTCAGAAAATGACTTAAATTTCGACCCCATACATCTAATGGCGGTTCCAGAGGAGAGCAGTAGAGGGCATACTACCCCCCCCCTTTTTACTTGCTCTTTTATACGCCCGTCAAAATTTTGACGGGACGTATTATGTTATACAAATGTCCGGTGTCTGTCCGTCCGTCCGTCCGTCCGTCTGTCCACATCTGTCCGGCGTAAACATGTCGCATCGTAATTTGAGAACGACTTATCCAAATTTCATGAAACTTATCATAGTTATTTTTTATGATGGTCAAATTATCTGTAGACTTTTTGGTGAAAATAAGATGTAAACTTTTTGAGTTACGGCACTTTGTAACTAAAACAGGGGTGTGTTTTTTTTTCACATGTCGCGCGGTATCTCAAAAACGATTTATGATTATTGCTTAAAACTTAGTTATATTAATCTAAAGATCTGTATACTTTTTGGTGATGATTCAAAATTTCATTTCTGAGTTATTGAGTATTTTGTAAAAAAAAAAAAGGGAGGGTTTTTTTACATGTCGCAGCGTATCTCAAAAACGATTTATGATTATTGCTTAAGTACAGCTCTTTGTAAGAACCAGGCAGAGTGTGATATATGAAGGTTTCAGATTTTTTTCTATAATTGGTCTAGTAGAAGCAATAAATGAAAAATGCTCAAAAAATAATTTTGAGTGGGAAAATATGAGTGGTTGCCATGGTAACTGACACTCTATTTTGTGGTTGTTAAGCATGGTAAAATCTTTCAAAAATCAGCTAAATCAACACAATTCAGAGCCTGATTATGAATCAAATCGTGCATTTTTCTTTAATTTTCATATGTAACATTGATAGAACTTGGTTTAAGCTTCATTTTAGTGAAGATTGCATGTCAATCAAATTTGTAATTTTTTTGTAACTTTTTGTGAAAAAATGCATTTTTTCAACTTTTCTGAAAATGGGATTTTTGCTGAAATTCCCCATTTTCTCTGGTGTTTTTCAGAAAAGTGCAAATGTGTACAGAATAGTTAGCACTGTAGTTATAAAGTTTGGATACTACTTTACCAAATTTAATAGAAAAATGTGTGGGATTTTTTTTTTTTTTATCACCATAGCAACCGATTTTTTCCTTGGAAACGGAAAACGGAGGTTTTTTTTGCAGAATATTGCAGTTTAAGAGCTTAAATGTCCTGAATTATCCATAGCCGGTTAGAAAAATACATAAAAGCTAACGCAAACTTTATATTGCAATCGTCAAGTGTTGTTGATTTCAATTTTTACCACGGAAACACATATTATCCTTAGCAACATCCACTCTGAAATTGCATAAATAGAAACTTATGTAAAAAAATCAAAATAGAGGGTGTTTATTTTCAAATTGGAATATGACTGCTTTGCTTCACTTACAGTCTATTCTGTTTATTTCATAAGGTTCAACAAATGTAATATATAATGTAATATTACGGTTGGAAGGTTAGAAAAAGGGGGGTGGTGGTAGGTTTATTTTTTAAATATATCATACATGTAGATCCTTGAAAAGATTATGTTTGGTCCGAGAGCCTGATTATAAATAGAATCATTTTTTTTTCAGAAATTTTATATATATAAGATTGATAATTTATAGCTTGGGTTTAGCTTCAGAGGTTTGTTAAGGTACATTGCAGTTCTCTTGCCATGTTTTTGATTTTTTTGTCAGATTTGCGGAAACCTCAGGTTTTATTCATTTGAATGCCTTAATAAAATGGCATTGACCCCCATTTATCTTTTTATAAATCTTTTACATGTATAATGATAAGCAATCTGTAAAAGTTTAATAAAATTCAAATTATTTTTTGATAGTTTTGAGAATGTAAACTTGTCAATGTAATAGCTAAGAAAAGTCAAGAGAGACTATTTTCCCGCCAAAATTTCAATGGCTAATATCTCGAAATCAAGCACATTGATCTGTATATTTTTTTACTCTTTTGATTTCTTTATTAATCCCCTATCGATATCCACTAATATTTAAATTGAAAGATCCAAAATAATGTCATACAATTGTGAAACTCCAAGTCAAATGGACAAATTTATCTTTCTGCTTTAAAATGAATTTTTAATAAGGAAACATTTTTTTTTAAATCTCGGAATATGATCAAGATTCTTTGATAGAAAGTCATTGAATTTTTATATCGATATAATGAAGTATTGCTTAAGAAACTTGGATAGCAATTAAAATAGAGAGAACATAATTTTATTAATAAAACATCTTCATTCTATATAGATTTCTTGCCAACATACTTTACACAAACGAGAGCTTACTTTGGTAGTATATTTATATTCGGTTATAGCTATATTAGCAGGGTTGATTTTTGTTTTCCCGTATAACCGCAATTTACTCAATTTTCTTTGTAATATATATATACTAGTAGTAACAAGGATATCGTTTCTGGGAGGCCTTTGTAGTTTGTTGTTCGTGCAGTGTAAGCTTATGCTTCGAGTTGAAAACCGTATTTTGGCCAATGATGGTTTACTTTTAGGAATAGTGACTTAGATAAAGAGTTTTCTTATTGGCATTCATACCACATTTTCTTATATTATTCTGCTCATTATTGAAGTCAATGATATGATCTAATTATTCAAGGATTTTACTTTACAATGACTACAATAGTGATACATTTTAATATATACAGCCTCTCCTATTGATAACTACTGTTTCCTTTGAATCTTAAATAAGAAATAAGATAAAACAAAGGTTTGCAGTATTTCGCAAAGGTTTGCGTTGGAACTCAAACATTGGAAGAAAAATTAAAAAAAAATATGTGGCGCTTATACGCTTCCGTAGATTTTAAGAAAGGTAGTGAATATGTTAGTTAAGAATCAGTGCTCACCCATCACATTAAGAATTGATAAATCTAAATGTACAGCTGATAGAGAGTTGATGATGAGTGTCATTTTTCAATCGAATGCTCACTTCATAACAATTTGAGGGAGGAACTCTTTCAGCACATTTCTAGCACATATCGATGTTAACACAAGAAAAATTGACAATTATGGGGGATACTGACGATTGTACTGTTAAAAAATAGTTCTTTTGAATTATGTAGTACATGTCTTGATACTGACTGTTATTTGAGAAATATAGTTGGTTTTTTTCTATTTTATTTTGGCTCCGACTGTGACTGAGGCTTATGGTACTGTAAAGATAATTGTATCATATTATTATTTTTATAACGTCTTTATGTTGTGCCAATCATTATACCGCCGCTTCAAAAAAGTGGGTATACTGTTTTGCCTCTGTCTGTCTGTCTGTCTGTCTGTCAGTCCTTCCAACCGTCCAGTTCATCCTTCCGTCCCATGAATATTTTCGTTGAATTTTATAGACCCTTTGATTTGGAAAAATTAAATTTCTGTTCTATTTTATTCTATTAACAAATTTCGAATTGAGTATATAGAAAGTATTCGAACTACCTAAGCCTGATGTTATATATACAGAATTATTTCTTTAAAAACATGTTTTATATCTAAACGTAATAATACAGACAGACATTTTTGTTTTATCCTGTTACCCTTATGCTTGACTTAATAAGTGTTGGACTTATGGATTGTCGGAGTATTGGGCTGTCGGAGCAAATTTTTGGATTGTCGGACTATTGGGTTGTTGCACTAATGGGTTGTCAGACTAATTGACTGTTGGACTAATGTGCTTTCGGACCAATAGGTTTTCGGACTAATGGGTTGTCCGACCAAAGGGCTGTCGGACTAATGGGCTGTTGGACTAATGGACTCTCGGACCAATGGGCTGTCGGAATAATAGCATGTAAACCTATATGGGCCAGTTAACTAAAGAAATTTCAAAAAGTTACCATTTGATCTTAGGAGAACCTTTCTGGAGCCCTCTTTTCGTCATACATACACTACTATATTTTTCGACTTTCATGTAGATTTTTTTTTTATCTTTTCTGTTAATTTAAAAAAGAAGATGTGGTATAATTGTTAATGAGACGGTTACATGCCATTATTCCGAAAAGATAAAAAAAAATCTACATGAAAGTTGAAAAATATACTAGTGTATGTATGACGAAAAGAGGGCTCCAGAAAGGTTATCCTAAGATCAAATGGTAACTTTTAGAAATTTCTTAAGTTAACCAGGCCATATAAGGCATATTATACAGTTAACAGTGACACCAATAAAATTCAAACTTGATCTCTGTGTATACATGTTTCATAAGATTTGATTGAGGCAAACCAAAATTATAAAATAGAAACCAGCTTTGTGACAACTAATGTACTGACGAACATGGGTTAAACCTACTACAACTACCCCCCCCCCCCCTTGCGCCCCAAAAAAAAGTAAAAATTGCGGCACGAAAGTGTTTATTTTAGTTTTCCCCCTTGAACCTTGAATCGATCAAATGTGTGCACCAAAAGACTGGGACATTGGAAATTTACTTTTTTTTATTCCACATGGGACACTGAAGTCTTGTATTCATGAATGTTTACAACTTGTTGGGACTAGAAAACATTGATAATTACAAAGAAAAATATTAAGATTGGTATGTACTGCGCTGTTTCTAGTGTTGCAGTTAATTGAATGTGTGGAATTTGTATTCAAATTATTACTGTTATTAATCTTGTATTTATGCAGACATTCTCAGCTTAGTGGTTTCATTCCAAATCTCGGGATTAATGCAGTCTTTTGTAAAGGTTACAGAGACAGATACAGAAAATAAGGGCGTAATTCATGTAAAGGTTAAAAAAAACGTTGAGAGAAGTAAAACATTTTTTTTGAAGATTCATCCTAAAAAAATGATAACTCTATTTACCGGTTTACTATCTTAAAGGAGAGGAGGGGGATTTCAGAAGGATAAGAAGCGTTATGTGCTTCAGCTGAACTACCCTCCCTAAAACACACACACACAACAAGATATTATGTTATCGGAATCTCGAACTTGTGAGATATATGTAGAGCGACCCATAGTAAGAAATGATTCCTTATTGATACAATTATATTGCTTGATAATTCTGATTTGGTACTTTTGCCGGTAATAGCATAATTATTCTACCGTGATTAGCACAATTCCAACTTAGCAGATGTATTTCATTATACTGGAATTCCGATATAAGCTATCACCCATTGCCTATTATTATTTTTAAAATCACCACTAACTTAAAATGTGTTCAATTTGCCTGTCCGTCTTTATCCACCCGTCCATCACACTTCAGTTTCAGTTTAGAAATGTTTTGACCAAATGATTCTATTAATGGTTTGTTAATATTATGTTACGGATCAATTTTGTGATTTATGCTGGTGGAATAACATCTCATCTGCCATAAGAAATTAAGAATTTTCTTACATTTGTTAGGGCCATATATCTCTTGCCTTTCCATAAGCCAGGTTGACCCGGCTATTGCAATCCCATGAAGGTCATCATCTGTCAACCTTAAACCAAATGCTCCACAGGGCACAGCTTTATACGACCGCAGAGTTCGAAACCCTGAACAGTTGGGGCAAGTATGGACACAAAATTCAAGCTTGATACAGCTCTGCATTTGGATTGCGATTAAATAGTTGACAAAACATAGTTTTCTGACATAGAATAAATGTGGTCTGAGAACTTGAACTCAAAAACTTAAAAATTGGACATTTACCTATTATGGTCCAATATCCAAAATCTAAATACATGATTAGATTCAGCATATCAAAGAACCCCCAAGAATTCAGTTTTTGTTAGAATCAAACTAAGTTTAATTTTGGACCCTTTGGACCTTAATGTAGACCAATTTGAAAACGGGACCAAAAATTAAGAATCTACATTCACAGTTAAGATTCGACATATTAAAGAACCCCAATTATTAAATTTTTGACGAAATCAAACAAAGTTAAATTTTGACCCTTTTGGTCCCTAATTACTAAACTGTTGGAACCAAAACTCCCAAAATCAATCCTAAACTTCCTTTATGATCATAAACCTTGTGTTGAAATTTCATAGATTTCTATTTACTTATACTAAAGTTATGGTGCGAAAACCAAGAAAAATGCTTAATTGGGCCCCTTTTTGGTCCCTAATTCCTAAACTTTTGGGACCAAAACTCCCAAAATCAATCCCAACCTTGTTTTTGTGTTCTTGAACATTGTGTTTGAATTTTATAGATTTCTATTTACTTATACTGAAGTTATTGTGTGTAAACCAAGAAAAATGTCTAAATGGGCCCTTTTTTTGGCTCCTAATTCCTAAACTATAGAGACCAAAACTCTCAAAATCAATCCCAACCTTCTTTTTGTGGTAAATAACCGTGTGTTTAAATTTCATAGATTTCTATTAACTAACAATAAAGTTAAAGTGCGAAAACCAATGTTTTTTTCGGACCACGAAACGCAATTATCTTTTCAAGTATCTACTTGTATGCAACATTTGATAAAAATCAACTTACCCCCTCCCCCCTTTTTCCAAGGCCCCCCCCCCCAACCCTAATGTTTCATGACATATAACATTTATTGAACAATCTGAAGAAAAAATCCCAGACGAGACTGTGAGTGAAGCAAAGAAAAAAGTCATATTCCAATTTGAACCCTTTATTTATCTATTTTTTTCACATAAATTTCTATTTATGCAGTTTTTTAGTGGATGTTGCTATGGATAATATGTCTGTTCGTGGTAACTATTGAAGTCAACAACACTTAACGATTGTAGTTTAAAGTTTGCGTTAGCTTTTATGTATTTTTCTTATCAGTTATGAAAAATTCAGGACATTTAAGCTCTTAAACTGCAATATTCTGCAAATGAAAACTCCGTTTCCAAGGAAAAAATCGGTTGCTATGGTGATAAAACAAAAAAAAATCCCACACATTTTTCTATTAAATTTGGTAAAGTAGTATCCAAACTTTATAACTACAGTGCTAACTATTCTGTACACATTTGCACTTTTCTGAAAAACACCAGAGAAAATAGGGTAATTCAGCAAAAATCCCAATTTCAGAAAAGTTGAAAAAATGCATTTTTTCACAAAATTTTACAAAAAAAATACAAATTTGGTTGACACGTAATCTTCACTAAATTGAAGCTTAAACCAAGTTCTATCAATGTTGCATATGAAAATTGATGAAAAATGCATTATTCTATTCATAAGCAGGCTCTGAAATGTGGTGATTTAGTTGATTTTTGATAGATTTTACAACGCTTAACAACCAAAAAATTGTGTGGTTGTTACCATGGCAACCACTCATAATTTCCCACTAAATATTATTTTTTGAGCATATTTCATGTATTGCTTCTACTAGGCCAATTATAGATAAAATCTGAAACCCCCCATGTATCACATGTATATGGCACACTGCCTGGTTCTTATAAAGAGCTGTACTTAAATCTTTACACACTTCTTTGTTATATCAATCTAAAGATCTGTATACTCTTTGGTTTTGATTCAAAATTTTATTTTAGTGATATTTAGTTTTTTCGAGAAAAAAAGGGGGGGGGGTCATTTGTCCGTCCGTATCTCAAAAACAATATATGGTTATTGCTTAAAACTTTCTCAGAAACTATTTATGATTTTTTCATAAAACTTTCACACAAGCGGACGGGCGTATTATGCGCTCATGGCACAGCTGTTTATTGTTTAATTAATACTGTAAAATGATTAATCAGTCTAGATTTCGTTGATTTTGCAATTTCCCGTATATTTTATGCAACAATTCGTTTTTTATAAAGATATTATTCGCTCGTATTTATGTGTACTATATTATTGTTTATATCAACGACATCAACGTGATTCTCTACCGTGGAGTTGACCAGTCATTTTGAAATTTTGAAATTCAAATTTCAGAAACACATTGCAGAGGCTGAGGATGACAAGCATGACGCCTTCATAGTGACCAAGGATAGATCAAGGACGTATTGACTCCTATATAACAATTCCACCATTTAACTGATATTTTATGGAGAATTAAAATTTTGGCCCTGATGTTTGCCTTAAAAACATTCAGCGTACCTTAATTGAAAACAAAAATCTTGCTCACTTTTTTACATAAAGAAAAAAGAATGCAACAAAATTATTTAGCATTAACGTTCGGATGAATCAAACTTAAACAAGAGTGCGGAAACGAAAATGGGACGAAAGAAGGACAAATACGGACGATACTAGTACTAGTACGACGAACGAACGGTCAAGGGTAACACATAATGCCCCCGTTGCCTACGGGGGGGGGGGGGTATAAAAGTATAGTATATTGCAAAGTGCAGTTTGACATTTATGATTATAAAAGTACTAATAATGAAGTTTTTTTGGTTAAAAAATAATTTAAAGTAAAGTGAATTTCACATTATTTGTGGTTATATTTATTCATCATATTGTACTATACATGCGTAATAATTAATGGCTTTCTACGTATTTCAAGGTTATGACCCGTGTAAGATACTAAATTGCATAACATACAAAAAAATACGTTTACATGCTACTTGTATTAATGGGATGAATCACATAAAGGTGCGCCATCTGTTAGCAGACAACTAAATCGAAGAGTGGATTAGTTTACAACGCTCGATCGAACACATAAGAGGTAAGTACACTTCTACCTACACACGGCTAATGTAATAAAAATACCTTAGAAACGTGTTTACCTATAATAGTTTTAAAATACATAAATGTACTATCTATTTGTATTTTTTACAGAATCAGCAGTATGTCTTATAGTATAAATCGCATCGTAAGTATACAATTAATTGTATTCAGAGCAGACTATAGTTATCTTCTTAGTCGGTGTAGGGTATTGGCAACTAAACAAGATATATATACAGCCTTAGGTTTAATCATTTTGCTTGTTTATACTACTAGGCCTTAACAACTTTGGTTAAAAAACATTACTACTGCAAACGTATATTTCTTCCTGGTTGTGGTAGTTTCATACTTACAAATATATTTCTAATTCGATTTTTATATTGTGATAATCGATGTATCTATATTAGAAGGTTTAATACGTAGATATTCGATAGGACTAAAAGTCAATTCGAATACACTTTAGGATTTCAAATTTCAGAAAAATCAGAAATGGGTTTAAATTATTTCATAACATGAAGAAGTTGGGTATACGCAAATGAGACAGAAATCTAACGACAAGCGGTTAAGAAAATAAATGTCGTGTAACTGTACAAATATTTAATATGCCTAATGAATAAACCAGAGACCAATATTTCAATAACCAACTTAATTCAAGTCGATGACTGCCACATAACTAGTGCGACCGACTTATATGAACCAACTGCCTATTCAAATGTATCAAAGGAAACCTGCTGATGACCAAGAAAGCTGTCAGAATTTTAAAACAGTATATGTATGTCGTGTTCAAAATACAACTTCGCTCTTTTACTTCTTTTTTTTCTTTCATTTGTAGATAACCCCATCAACATTGCAAATCCCTGGGGGTTTACGCCCTGGAAAACAGATCCTGCTTCGTGGTAGAGTAACTCATAATCATGATTAGTAAGTGAATCAATTTTGAGAAAATGGAGATAGTTAAGTAAGAGTAAAATGTGATGTAGGACATACGTCAATGAGATAACAACCCAACGGCACAAAAATTAAATCAAGTGGCAGACATTCGGTTATGGACAATAAACGAGCGTCTATAACATATACAAGTCCAGAAAGTTGTAGGTAAACATATAACTAAACCCCAGTTTATTCATAGTATATCAATTAAAGCAAATCCTTATCCTTCCTTTTTTGTAGGTTTCATGATGAGTAGTTTTAGTTTTCTGTGTAACATGTTTTGTTGTTTATCTTTGCGTCGTTTTCCTTTTAGTCATCGTGTTGTCTGGTTTTATCGGACTTAAATTTTTTTCCCTTTTTACTCTTTCATGATGAAAAGTGCGTTATCGTGATCGGAAGACCACACAAAGGACAGTTGCATCGACAATGTTTAACTGTTTATAAAAGGTCAATTATTTATCACGACAATGACTTTATCATACAAGTTACTACCGTGTTTATTTCATTGACGAAACCAAGAACCTTAGACAAAATTCAAAGTGTGTACTGAAAATGACCATGAATAACAGCAATATAAGAATCATGAGTGAGTTGTCCGAGTTCTTTTCAATCCCATTTACTACAAACATTATCCAGTCTAACTCAGTATGCTCACATAAACAACTGCTGATTCGCTGTATAAAAAAGGGGTACATCTAAATCACAAGCAGACATTAACCTGTTGATTTTTGTTTACTGCAAAGAATGACACATGACCACGTTTGCATCAAAGAAATAGTCGAATTTATATTTGATTTCAAATTGAGTAATATAGTTACGCATTTCGCAATATGATGTCTTTTGTCAAAATAGGTGGGGTTTATTGAATTACCGTCAGCTATTCATTCATAAATCTTACAGGATGTGCGGTTTTCCTTGAATAATAATATAGACATGCTTTTAAAATAGTTTACCTGGTTATTAAAGCAAATTTTTATTACGATATTATCATGACTGCAACTCCGGATAAGAGATGCGAGGCACAATCTTCTTACATATTCTCATGTTTTCAGACAAAAATTATGTACCTGTTCTTTTTTGTTCAAATTATTAAACATTTACCAGTCTGCTGATTTTTTTTAATTACCAGACTTTCTCTGTAGACTATTTTTTAGGACAATCAAGTATTTTAGTTAGTTCCTCGTGGAATGCACGCATTTTTTAATTTTGATATTATCAGTATTTTCTTCATTTATCAGTTTTTGCATAAATGTGAGAGAAGCCGATGGTGGTGGTAACATACTGTTCCATTTTAATCCTCGCCAAGAAGATGAAGTGGTGGTAAGAAACACATTTTCAGGAGGAGAATGGGGAGAAGAAGAAAGGGATAAACCACATTTCCCATTTGGATCTGGAAAATCTTTTCTACTCAGAATAGAGATTGCCGAAGATGGCTATCATACTTACGTTCAAGGAAAACCGTTCATTAACTATAGTCATAGGATAGATCCCAGCAAGGGAATGTTTTTAGAGTTGTCAGAAGGAGCAGAGTATTATGATGTTACCTTCCAAGATAAGGATGCAAGTACACATATATAAGGAATACAAAATAATCTTGTATATAATCACACGGTTTGATTTGTAAAAAAGTAAAAATTTGAATAACAAAAGAAAATAAAAAAAGATGGAAAGAAAAATATTGTTCAAGATATAAAACTTCCAAAATTAGAGTAAATACAAACTACTTTGAAATACAAATATAGAAACAATGCAAATTAACTCTACTGTATACATGCGTAATTGTTACTTTTTTTAATTATAAAAATGGTCTTTGTTTGTTTGTTCTTTAAAACAGGACACTCCTTACCGAACAGAAATACCAGGGAGAATGCAAATTGGCAAAGCTGTCCGTCTCCGAGGTGCAACTCGAGGTTCTGAAGGGTAAAATATTTATCTACTAGTAATTTATTATTCAC
Organism: Mytilus trossulus; assembly: GCF_036588685.1. Taxonomy (NCBI): domain Eukaryota; kingdom Metazoa; phylum Mollusca; class Bivalvia; order Mytilida; family Mytilidae; genus Mytilus; species Mytilus trossulus. The sequence continues at coordinate 21,660,230 of NC_086375.1, forward strand.
GGATATGTCGCCGCGATATAGCCTTTTTGTTCTGATGGGGCGTAAAGCAATCACCAATCAATTTATTATTACTATATAAGTGTAGACAATAATTAGACTCTCTAGAACTTGTCGTCTATTATTTTATCTTGTGTATAGCATATCTGTATCACATATGCTTATAGAATATGGTATACTGGTTGTTGATGTTGATGCTCTCAAGGTGCAGATCAATATCATGACAAATCATTTGGTATTTCGATTTTACCGTGGACGAACCAAACCTGTTGTATATTCTTCGATTTTTTTTATTATATTTTAAAACATTCTTTATTATAATTATTTAACATGCACATGTACATGCTATGAGAACACTGACCTGACATTAACATCAAAATAGAGTTCGAAAAGTTCAAGTCTCCAATGATAAACTACTGTTGCTACTATTTGCTTTATATTTATATTACTGATTTTTTTTATTTTTTATTAAGGTTCAATGTAAATTTTGCCTGTGACTGTGAAAACGAAAGCATAGCATTTCACTTCAATCCAAGACCATCAGACGGAACTGTAGTAATGAATGCTAACATAGGAGGTTGGGGAAATGAAGAAAGAGATTTTGAAGGAGATTTCCCATTTGACAATGATCAATATTTTGATATTATTTTTGTTTGCACTGCTGAGAAATATCACGTATGTTTCATGTCATTATTCATTATCAAATCGCATGAAGTAATTTTCTGCAGGGGTTCACAGTGTTGTAAAGTACACGAAACGTAGAAAATGATAATGCCATTTATTCCAAACTGCAGCTCTAACATTTCTTATGTATCCAATTGCTTTAGCAAACATTTTTATTAAAAACAAAAAAAATCCTACTTCAAGATAAAATATAAATATACACCTTTCATGTTTTTATATCTACCATAACCATTGCATTTTTAATTTTATCTGAACAAGATGTTTCAAAACTTGTAAATTGCATATCTTAAATCTGAAGATATTTTTTGTTCTCAGTCTAGTTATAAAAAAGAGCCTTGTTCGTCGTTTTAGTAATTACATTGGCATTGATACCGATGATGAATTGTTCAATGTTGGTTAGAGGTTTTATCAATCGATTCAGTTCCGTTGAGGACATAGCCAAATAATTGTCGATTTGATGGAACCAGAAACTCTTTCAGATTAGTTTAAAGGCTTGTCGTTACCTTGCAGGTTTATGTCAACGAAAATCATTTTGCCGATTTCAATCATCGACTAGATTTTGCAGATGCCACATATTTGCACATTCTAGGTGACGTAGATATTGCTGAGTTAGAGTTCTTGGAACCTGTTGTAAGTACTTCATTTAGATTTAAACAATAATCGATACTAATTGAAACACACTTATTTTTCCCCTGTTGAATTGAAATTCAATAAAGACATGTAAAAAAAAATTCCAAAAGAAATAACCTTTATAAACAAAATGCATTGCTTAAAGTCATAAGAAACCTCAAATCAAAAAAAATTAATGCATATGTTTTTTATAACTCAATGGATAGTTTTCATTATAAAACTTACGTACATTTACTATTTTCTGAAGAAAATTCTTTAATTTATTCATATTTAGAAGAAGTTTACTTTATTTTAATTGCTTGCTTCCAGCAACCAATTCCCCCCGACATATTTTCCGTATGCAAAGTGACCTCAGTGTGACCCATCTCGTAAAAATCCGGTGATCACAATACGCATGAATGTCCTTAAAATAAACTATTATCTGAATTCACATGTTAAACACGTGCTCTCTTTCCATGCTTTTTTGTTTTATTTTTTGTCGATTGTTGACAAACAGGTGACCATCGTTAAACTTCGGCTACAAAACACGAACTTTAATTACCTGCCATATTTTCACAACAACACTGACCGATTGAAAAAAAATTGACGATTATACGAAATTTAGACGAAAAAAATGATAAATTCGTGCACAGAAGACTAAGTTTATGATGTTTGTATACATTGGTTCAAGAATTGCAAGAACATAATTTTTCACCGGTCACTCGTTTCTTATGACTTTAACGTCATATGAAACGAGTGAGTGGTGAAACATAACGTTTATCCAATTCTTGAACCAATGCATGTATATATCACAAACTAAGTCTTCTGTGCACGATTTTATCATTATTTTCGCAAATATATCAAATAATCGTCATTTTTTTTTCTCTCTGTTTGTTATGATTTAACAAATATGGCTGCTCATTAAATGCCGTGTTTTGAAGCCGAGTTTTACCGATTGTCACCTTATAGTAAACAAATCACAAAAAGCATGGGTATTGAGCACGTGTTTAACATGTATAATCAGATATTTGTTTATTTCAATGACAGATCCATGCGTATTGCGATCACCGGATTTTTACGAGGAGGGTTACGCTCGGGTCACTATGCATACGGAAAATATGTCGGCGAATTGCTTCCTGGAAGCAAGTAATTAAAAATAAGTAAACTTCTTCTAAATGTGGACAAATTTAAGAATTTTCCTCAGAAAAAAGTATATGTACATAAGTTGTATAATGAAAACTATCCATTTAGTTATAAAAAAAACACATGCATATTTTTTTTTAATTTGAGGTTTCTTATGACTTTAAACTTTGCAGGCAGTTTCAAACACGATGGTAAACACAATTTCTTGAAAAAAATGCATTTTTAGTATACATGTACATTCATTAAGAATAAACGTTAAAAATATCTGATATTAATAATATCATTTTATTTTCGAATAGCAAAGACAAAGACAAGACAAAATATTTTATTTCCTCGGACACGAACGTGTACAAGAGGTATAGCGAAAGACTGTATTTCACAGAGTCATAACAGCAGATTTTTTTTTTATTTCAACAAATATATTTTATTTAGGATGACGACTTTGTAAAGGAGATTCCTTCAGGTCTTGAGAAAGGAGATGTATTGTTGTTCAGAGGATTCATGAGACCTGAGTCAGAATGGTATGTTATTACATGTATATGTCAGTTGATTTTCAGACAAGTTTAAGAAAAGAATACACTACATTTGGGAGCTATTTTTAAAAATTCCCATAACAGTGTGGACAACCACAATAGTTGTGTTGCTAAAAGTACCGAATCATGTACCTTCAACTTGTTTGTCATCGGTTATCGATAACAATGAGTTAAACCTCACTCAGTATGTCAAAGGCCTTTAGATTAAAAAAAATGATTTTCACTCAGAAAAGGATAACTAGTCTGTGCATAAAAATGTAAACGTTTTTGCTGCTAGTGGCGTTCCAGGTTTGAAACCCACCTTGCTGAAGATCATTTGAATGGGGACATATGGTTGGAACACTCCTTTTAAAAATGGATAGATCCCAAAAAAGTGTTTTCACAAAAACTAAGTATAGTAGTAGTTAGCATAATAGTTCCAGTTTCCGAAATAAATCAAACAAAACATTTTACTTTTTTCATAAAAGAATTTCATTAGAATTTCACAAGGCTTGGTCTAAATAACTTTTTGCTGTCCAATACCTGACAACTACAAAAAAGACCGTACAGCCAGTGCAGAGATATATTTTGTCTACTGGAAGTTGATCATGCATTAGTTCTAAAATCAAAGTTTAGTGAAAAATTAGACAATCGCAATTGTTAAATCTCTTTGACGTCTAACACATACATTGTAACTTTTAAAGTTATACATAAAAATGCTTATCAAAACATAACAAACACGCTAGTAAATAATGTTAAAGTATTTTATTTTAACAAAAAACACAAGATTTATTCGGATTCCTGTGCTAGTTTTTCGATTTATTTAATTTAGTCTTTGAAAATCTTTGGCGATCACGGGGTTTAAACGTCCATAATAAGTACGACGTAATAAGTGAGCGTTTCAGACGAACTTTTCACCTAATCTTCTTTCCGTTCTGACGTTGAAAATTTTTAAAAGACATTGCAAGGTTAATTTAAAACTACAAGTGATATTGAAGAAGAGATATTGGACGGAAAACAAACATTTTGTTCAAACACAAATTATCTAGCAATCAGCAAACCAACCAAAAACTGTTTGGGTGAGGCAGGTTGAATAAAATATTATGATTTGATAGATTTGTTTCATGCAATAATAAATTGTAACAAGTTTGAAAATTATACCTGAATTCTAAATTTGGTGTTAAGAATTAACCAGTTGCTTTACTATTCTAGGTTTGCCATAAACCTTCATTATGGTCTTACAACCGACTCTGATGTTGCCCTTCATTTCAATCCCCGGATCGATCAAGGTCAAGTGGTATTTAATAGTAGAACCGATGATTCTTGGGCCGAGGAAGAAAGAAAAGACATCCCTCAATGTATAGCCGATAGGAAACCGTTTGAAATCAAGATAGTCACCAAAAGCAAAAAATTCAAGGTAACTTATCTTCATAGATACTTTCACTTAATACGAGACACTTCTTATTACTGAATTGCATATAGTTGCATGCTTCTGAATTTTATAAAAAATAGTTGTTGATCATTTGAAAAAGAGAAGCGAAAGCTAAAAATGTGACATTCAATCTCATAAGTTAAGCAAATTAACTAATAACGCCATGACAACATAGAAAACTAAAGACTAAGCAACACAAACACTGCCGAAAACCGGGGTTGATGACAGGTGCTCCTGAAGCAGATTATATACCACATGTGTCGAGCATTCATATGATAGGAATATGAATATTTCACTTTTTTTATATACTGTTACTGTTCATTAAGATTTCATATGCTTGCTAACATTAATAATTATTTTCTCAATCATTTTCATACCTGAATTCCAGGTGTATGTAAATGGATCAAAAGTTAAAAAGTTTGAATCAAGAGGAGAAATTGAAAATATCAAAGGAATCAACGTTAATGCAGGAGCTTATATTTTCCAAGTCAAACTGGAGAGAAAATTGGTGAGTAATTCTGTAGATGTTGACCTTTGCTCGTGTACAGCTTATATGTATATCAATCGCTTTTATACTGTTTCATCATGCATTCAGCAGATCATAGCAGCCGTTGCATTGCTAAAGTCAGTACACACCAGGCAACAAGTCCAGTTCGGTAGATCACATTCGAGAAAAAAGGGATGGGATTGTACTTACGTCATTCGAAACAAATCGGCTATCATCTGTGAAACGGATATTCCGTAACGGTCAACAAACCCATGATGGCGTCCGTAAAATTAAAGAGGAGATGATTACATCTTCATCAATTGGAACTCTTGGTTTAGTAGCTTCCTTGTGGTCAGCAACCCTTAATCAAGAAAAGCAAACGGATAGCATATGGGTTTTTTCCGGCTTCCCTGCAAGATAAAAATGAAGTGACTAGTTTAAGCTAATATAGAAATAAATTAGTAAGTAAGGTATATCGTACCTAGTGTGTTGATCGTATAGATCTACAAATGGTTGATGATAAAACAGTCGAAATAATTTGTAAACCTATTTGATAGGAGAAACCAGTTTTAGAAAGAATTCCTGGAGGTATAAGACCTGGTTCCTGGATTGTTATTCATGGAATGCCAAAGAAAAAATGTGATAGGTAAGTGACTTTTTGAATTGCTGCTGAAAAGTTAACATCATAGAATATCCTCCTACAAGTTATCAGAAATAATAGAACTTTGTTGATATCATTTCATAATAATAAACGTTGTTCATTTCACTCCTAAAAGTAAAAGATACAAACAAATAAAAACACAGAGGATAGAAAAAAATATAAAAAGATCATGAGACAATAGAGACAATAATCCACTTGAAAATAAGAGACAAATTAAGATCGGTTTTCAGAGGATCAGGGAGATAATTAATTCATGCAACACATGTTGCGTTCATTGTGTCCTGTATCTGTTTAATGATGACGACATTGATTTTTAAACAGTCTAATGATATTTCTAATTATAGATTCCATATTAACTTGAAATGTGGAGATGACCCAGAGAGCAATGTAGCTTTTCACTTCAATCCTCGTTTTGGCGAAGAACATTGCACAGTGAGAAATACCTACGTGGAAGGAGACTGGCAAGAAGAAGAGAGAGAAGAGGATAGTTTCCCATTTGAGAAAAAAGACACATTCGAAGTTGTTATAAAAGTTATGGAGGAAAAGTTTATGGTAAAATACAGATAAAAAATATTTCTAAATGTGAATTATTATTTTAGAAAGTTTTTTGTAACGTTACCAGCTATTTAAAGTATTCAAAGATATCGTGCTTATAATTTATTAACTGGCGATACTGAAAAATATTTTAGTACTCAATGAAAACATTTTCAAAATACATTGGCCTTTATATTATATTATTATACAGAATTGCATAAGTTTGTTTTAAAAAGGCATAGTCATGCTATAGCAAATAAAGATATATATTACAATCATGACACAAAGATATACAACAGCAAAACAACAAACATGATATTATGTGAATTAATAATATGACATCTCATTTTCCATGCTGCTTTTAATAGAGATATAAGTACATCATTGTATAGTAGAATTTTATTGGCAGCTGTTAACATTGAACTAGTTTATATAGATATTTGGCCAATAACAGTAGTATTTTGGTAAATAATGTGACCTTACAGGTTGCATACGACCAAACTTAATCAACGATCATATTACTGCATAGAAATAACAATAAGTATTTTGAAGTATTGATATATCGACCAACTGTGGTATGTCATTGAAATGTCCCACAGTTATATTATTTGTTTCAGACATATGTAAATGGAGATCGTTATATAGACTTTAATCATCGACTACCATTAGATAGCATCTGTCATCTTGAAATGGATGGATTGGCAGAATTCTATGAAACTGAATTTTTATGATTAGGTTTAGTATTTCTATGGTAAAAGATCATTAAGAATCCTTTTAAACACAAATAACAAAAATATAAATTATAGAAAAAAAATAAAAGAAATTAAATTTAAATTCCCTGCAATCAATATGTACCTGATTCAAAAAGTATTAAAAAACCATATATATATACATAATATAGTTATCAAAAGTACCAGGGTTAAAAAAAACATTTGAAAAGTAAAATCACAAAAATACTGAACTCGGAAAATTCAAAAAGGAAAGTCCTTAACCAAATGGCAAAATCGAGAGCTCAAACACATCAAACGAATAGTCGAGACCATAAAACCAAATTGGCAACACCCAAAATTGTTTATTAATAGGTTTTCGGGTGGTCAAAAATCTAAGATTTATAGACACCATTTTTTGTGATTTGAAATTTAAAGTTGACAAATAATTAACTTGCTTAATAAAGATTTTTCAATTTATATAAAGTCATATTAAACGAGTGACTATAGTGAAAAATAATGTTTTTCCAATTCTTGATCCAATACATGTATATATCATAAACTTAGACTTCTGTGCACGATTTTATAATTTTACTCATCCATATTGTATACTCGTTCAAAAAAATTCTCGGTCTGTTATGATGAAAATATTGCAGCTAACTATTTGTCCTATTTTGAAGCCGTGGTTTTCTGATTGTCATCTTATAGTAAACAATCAACAAAGAGTTATGGATGTTGATTACGTGTATAAAATGCATAAAATAATATAATAGTTTATTTCAATGACATACGTATTGTGATCACCGGATTTTTACAAGAAAGGTCACGCAGCGTTCACTGCATACGGAAGGCTTGTTGACGAATTACTGGATACAAACATTTAAAAACAAGTATTTTTTTCTAAATTTGGACAAATTATAGAATTTTCTTTAGATACATGTATAATATGTATATACGTTTTATAATAAAAAAAACTTGCCATTTAGTTATAAAAAAACATGTGCATCATTTTTTTTCAATCTGAAGTTTCATATGACTTTAAATTATTAAAATTAAAACGAAAAAATAAGTAATACTAGTTATCAAAGGTACCAGGGTTATAATTTAATACGCCAGACACGAGTTTCGTGTACATAAGACTCATCAGTGAAACTCACGTCAAAATATTTATATAGCCAAACAAGTACAAAATTGAGGAGCACTGAGGACCCAAAATTCCCTAAAAGTTGTGCCAATTACGGCTTAGATTATCTATTCCTGGGATAAGAAAATCCTTTTTTTCCGAAAATTGTAAAGTTTTGTAACAGTAAATTTATTAAAATTCCTGTCAATACTGAAGTGCTGGCTACTGGGCTGGTGATACCCTCGGGAACGAAACTTCCACCAGCAATTGCATCGACCCTGTTGAGTTACCAAAATACCAGGATTATGATTTAATACGTAAGCTAGAGGTACTCTATTTTTTGGATTGCACACAGAAAATTTGATAGTGGGTACAAACAATATTCAAAGCAAAATAAAAAGGAAAGGTCAATAAAAACTGACAAAGTCGAGTGAACAATTAGAAGAATAACTTCCAAATTCCTGACTAGGTATAGGCATATTCCAGAGAAAATGTTGATTTAAACCTGGTTTATAAATAGCGAAACATCATACTTGTACAATGGACAATCAATACCCATTGAATGCTATGTTTTAGTACACAGAACTATGTGCAAACGTGTGGGTGTATATATTTATATTAGCAAATAGTTGCATTTATATTTGTGTGTCTTCCTAAACTTTTATCTGTTTCAGATGATGGAAAACATACCCTTTGATGACAGCTTTAATGTTCTGATACAAACGTTTTATAATTGACTACACTTTTGACTTTGTGATACATTGTTTACGTTATTATTATATACTACAAATACATGTTGAACTATTTGTTGAATACATTTAGTGGTGTTGATTAGCGTTATTATTCATTTTCCACGGATTGAATGTTAAAGTTTACTTTTATCTACATCCTCTGCCGTGTAATAGCCTCTATACACAAGTCATAGATCATGCTATATAATTGTTTTCTAAAAAAAATTTATGTTTTAAGGAGATTAATTATATGATATGAATATCTGTTCTATGATCAGAAGTACTAGTATATATATATATGAGTGTAATTTTAACTTGAAATATAAACTGTCAGGCTACCTTTAATTCTCTATTTGTTTGACATGAAGACATCTAGTGACTCTGTCTGTGGGGTGTCTGGTGGAAAGATCATCCAGCCGTTTCCTGTGTGCATTTATACGCGAGTGTGGTGCTTTGGTTCCATATGGAAGTATATGGCATCATTTGTTCCATTGCCGGAATGTATCGTCTTTCTTTATGTATCACAACCATGTAATTTTCTATTTTATTTTGTGTTCAGGTAAGTTTTGGTTAATCTTTTTAAAAGCCTTAACAAAACCAATCTAAGCTCATAAACCTATTTTAACATACAATCAATAAAAAATATATTAAAATCCACGAAATTTGTTTACATAATATATAAATGTACACGTTTCATAAAAAAATATAAAGTCAACAGTAGTAAACCTATGTGCAATCTCATTAATCCATTTAAATGATACAAATCAAGGTAAAAACAAGACGGGCGAAACCGCATGAACTCCAAAGGAGTGAAAACTGGGTGTCGATAGGGTAAGCGTCGATTAGAATAAATAAATAAAGATCGCATATTGAAAAAGATGTACAGATTTTCAACACAAAAGTTAACTAAAACAAAACATACAAACAGCAAAAACTCTGTCATACTCATCACAACAAAAAGCAATCATAACAAAATGTACATATGATCTTTTAACACCAGGAATATACATTTGTAACCAACAATGATAAATATGACCAAAGATTAAAAAATCGTATACTAGTAAGAACAGAACAACTTCAAACTGCATACTTTGTAGATAATCCTTAATGCTTGGTTCAAAATAAAACAGGCGTTTGAAGAAAAATAAAACAGTTAAAACAACACGTGATAAAGTGCATGCAACCGGTGCGCATTTTAGGTAATCCGAAAATCAGGAACTCTCAAAACCGAATATTCAAAAGCCAATGATGTTTAAGAGCCGAAACTGTTGAAAACTGCAAGACCAGAAAAACCATAGAAAAATATCATAATTCATCTAGGGTCAACTTAGATTGTAAATTTTAAAACTTATAAACTTATTAAAAGTTTTTTTTATCAAAATATACCAGGACATTGTCGATAATTATTCCGTATCAATAATACTAAAGGGTCTTGAAGTGTACATTCTATGTACTGAAGTTGTGTATCACGTGTTATAGTGTTCTTTTGTTTGTCCTTGTAAAACTTTACCTTAACTATAAGTGTCCATTTTTGGTAATATCACTTTGGCGTGGTTCGGTACATATCCCGACAATGTGTCGTTGTGCTGTCTTTGGTATTTTTTTGTAATCTTGTCTTTCTTTCCTGCTTATGGGCTTTGTTTGTATGAAATTTTGGTTTTCTTTGCTGACATATTTGTTTGTTTTTAGTGTTAAAGAGTTGAAGAGTATATCACAATGATGACTGCTGTGCCCCTATTTTTGATATATTTACTTTTTATATCTGTTTGTTTTGTTCACATATTATTGTCAGTATATTCGAAATTTATGGGACTGTTATACAATTGTGAGGTTTTTCTAGCTATAACACCAGATTTAATCCACCATTTTGTTCATAAGGAAATATCTGTACCAAGTCATGAACGTGATAGTTGTTTTCGATTCATCTGATGTATTTGAGCGGTTTTTTAATAAGAGACTTTCCGATTAGGATTTTTTGGAGTTTGGTATTTGTGTGATTTTACTATTTGTTATAAAACTTTCTGAAATGTGATGACTTTTGATTCCGAGAAGTGAAGTATTTTCTGATAAGCAATTGAGTTGCAAAATATGGGCGAAAAATATCAGAGGGACGGTAAAACTCATAACTATCATAGATCGAAAACACACGGACAACGCCATGGCCAAGAAAGATAAAAACAAACTGACAAATAATAGTACATGAGACACAACATAGTAAATTACAAGAACACAGCAACACGAACTCTACCAAAAACTGTAAAATGCTTTTATAAACTCTATTGAAACTAAAGGCGGAAGGGCTGTCGAGTATTTACTGTCGGTGTGATGGGAATATTCGTCAAATAAAAACTTGTAAAAATAATTTTGAAATAATGAAGGCCGTACGGTGACCTATAGTAGTTAATGTCTGTGTCATTTTGGTCTCTTTTAAACAGCTGTCTCGTTGGCATTCATACCACATCTTTTTTTATATTGAGACTAACCAACAAGTCAGTGGGATGCATTTACGTTTTATTTTTAACATCATACTCTACAGAGATACCAATTCCTTATGCTTTCATTTGATAACAAAATTACCTAAGTATTTTACAAATTGAAAAAAATACAGCTATCTAAAGGGACTATATTGTTCAAAACATGTATTACTGTATTGTGTGTTCTTTCTGAACGGGTCCTGATAAGAAGTTATATAACTTTTAGCGAGGAATAAATCGTACTTTGTAAAAACTTACTCTAATTGAAACAAAAATTCCTTGAAACTTACATTATAAAGATGCTTGATTTCTTGACTGACAACATATTTGTTACGTTTGATGGCCGTGTTTTCAATAAGACAATCCGCATTTTCCATGGGAACCAAATGTGCTCCTTTTCTTGTCGACTTGTTCCTTTATTTATAAGTGGCTGGCTTTATACAGGAGCTTTTGAGGAAGAATAAAAAGAGTCCAGCTTTATCTTCACGTTCCGCTATTTCGAATAATACGATATTCAGGGCTTTGATTTCCCTTTATTACTTCCTTGATAATGGGTTGCTGCTTAGAAGGAATGTATTTAACTAGGAGTTTCAAGTGTTGTAGTTGAAATTTTATGGACACCATCAATTTAATTAATTATTGAAAATGTTTCAGATGACGACAGTGATGTTGCAATTGTAGTAACCACAATCCAGTCCTCTTTCTTGAAACGTCTTATGAAATTATATATCACCATGTTTGTACTAACATGAACAACACAACGGATGCCACATGTGAAAAATCTCCATACACTCATCAGGCATCGGAGGCTATTGCTCTTTAGGTTTTTTGCCATGGCACTGGCTTGTTACGACTTATACGTTTGAATATCCCTATATAGATGACGTTCTTTCACTAAATAATTCAACATTTGGTGACTGTTGAACGCATCTATCCAATCGAACTAGAGATAAAGGATACAATAGATATAGTTAATTCAGCCTCATATCTTGACTTACATCTAGAAATTGACAATGAGGGTTATTTAAAAACAAAAGAGATGATTTCCGTTTTTCAATTTTGAACTTTCCATTTTTAACTTTCCATTTCTAAGTAGCACCTGCATACGGGGAATATATCTCCCAATTGATACGATATTCACGTGCTTGCATTTACTATCAAGATTTTCTTGATAGAGGGTTGCTGCTCACAAGGAAGCTATTAAACCAAAAGTTCCAAGTAGTGAAGTTGAAATCATCCCTTTGTAAATTTTACGGACGCCATCACGATATGGTTGACCGTTATGGAATAACCGTTTTACAAATGATATCGAATATGTTCCTGACGTCGTAACTACAATCCCCTTCCCTTTCATGAATGTGACCTACCAAATTATACGTTTTACTGAATTTGTTAAAACATAAGCAACACGATGGGTGCCACATGTGGAGCAGGATCTGCTTACCCTTCCGGAGCACCTGAGATCACCCCTAGTTTTTGGTGGGGTTCGTGTTGTTTTCTTTGGGTTTCTATGTTGTGTCATGTGTACTATTGTTTATCTGTTTGTCTTTTTCATTTTTAGTCATGGCATTGTCAGTTTGTTTTAGATTTATGAGTTTGACTGTCCCTCTGGTATCTTTCACCTCTCTTTTGTACAGTAAACAAACAAGTGATCATACGCTGAAATGTTTCTCTTTCTTTACCAACCATTCATTTTATGTTGATGGTCCTAGATATTAAGCTTTACTACCAGTATCACATAAACTTAACATGATCCTAGAAAATGAGGCCAAGATCAGATAAACCAATCAAGAAATACGTGTATATCTTATAATCATGCAATACACCAAATATAATTGAACTATTGCTTATAGTTTCACCTAACCAAAAAAAACTAAACATTGAACAATGCACCATGAAAATGAGACCTAGGTCAGTTGAACCATGCCAGACAGACATGTACACCTCACAATCGATCTAGGCATGATATTATTTAGCAATATACTTTTAACTCTACTTTCCGCTTTAAAGATGATGTTCTTTCACTAAATAATTTAAAATTTGGGGACTATGTGGAACACATCTATCCCATTGAACTTGAGATAAAGGATACTACAGATACAGTTAAGTCGGCTTCATATCTTGACTAACATCTAGAAATTGACAATCAGGGTCGGTCGAATACAAAACTTTAGGACAAAAGAGATGATTTCAGCTTTCCAATTGTGAACTTTTCATTTTTAAGTAGCGACATTCCAGCAGCACCTGCATACGGGGTATATATCTCCCAATTGGTACGATAGTCCCATGCTTGCATTTCCTATCATGATTTTCTTGATAGAAGGTTGCTGCTCACAAGGAAGCTATTAAACCAAGACTTTCAAATGGTGCAGTTGAAATCATCCCTTCGTAAATTTTACGCCATCACGAGTTGGTTGACCGTTATGGAATAACTGTTTCACAAATGATATCGGATATGTTCCTTACGTCGTAACTACAATCCCCTTTCCTTTCATGAATGTGACCTACCGGATTTGATATCACATAAGCAACACGACAGGTGCCACATGTGGAGCAGGATCTGCTTACCCTTCGGGGGCACCTGAGATCACCCCTAGTTTTCGGTGGTGTTCGTGTTGTTTATTATTTTTGTTTTCTATGTTGTGTCATGTGTACTATTGTTTGTCTGGTTTTGTTTTCATTTTTAGCCATGACGTTGTCAGTTTGTTTTAGATTGATGAGTTTGACTGTCCCTTTAGTATCTTTTGTCCCTCTTTTATATTCTTCTCATATATTTTATGATGGTAAGGGGAGGGATTGTTCTTGATTTTCATATGATGAATACATAATCTTTCAATCAGTTTAATTGAGGTCTGGAGCTGGCATGTCAGTAACTGATATGTCATTGACAATGTACATGTGACAGAAACTTTGTAACATAACGCATCTATATACAAAGTATGAAGCTTTCTGCCTTCTTAACTTTAAAGCTAAGGCTGCCAGATCAACACACTATGTGAGATCACAGAAGTCACAGACTTGGCAAAAATTAAATAACTTTTTTTCTGCTGAAATTCCTTTAATTCATTTAAAATGAACATAGGTTTTTTTTATTCTGATATCAGTCACCTTTTATACCAAAATTTACTGTAAGTTTAAGCAATAATCAATTTTGTTCCTTTGATGGTTCTTTTATATTTTTGAATCTAACTTCATTTGACTATTCTATGAAAACATTTATTCTGAAGTAAAAATCTTATGTAATATAGGATATTAGTAGTCTTCCACTCATGCCTACTTTTGATTTTATACATCCTTGAAAACTGTTCCCACACAATGTTCATTTGTGTTCCCTCTATTATTATAAGCTCATAATCGTGACTAAACTGTTATTTGGCATTTACTCCAGTTCCTATCATGTGAACATGTGCACCATTTTCACAGAAACTTTAACCTGATCATTGAACTACAGAATCTTGATAACAAGAAAGTGTCCATAGAAAACAGATGCCCCACACACACTATCATTTTTATGATCAATGGACCATGAAATCGGGGTCAAATCTCTTCTGCATTAATATTTGAAAGATTATAATAAAGGGAATATGTGTACTAAGTTTCAATAAGATTGGATCTCAACCAAAAACTATTTTGAACATAATCTTTGACCTGAAGGAGGACAGATGGACTGAAAGAATGAATGCAAGGACTAAAAAACATAATGCTCCCCAGTGAAGCATAAAAATTCTAATTAAGGACATGTTTCAAACTCACAAACAGGAAATCATGATGCTCACTTATATCTAAGGCAGAGCACAACAATGCTTCAAAGTATTGTTCCAGGGCTGAATGTGGATTTAAGTAATTTATCATAATCAAATAATAAAGCATATTTCAACTGTACATTATTATTTTTATTTAAATGTCATATAGCGTAGGTATAAATAATTTACTTAACAAACAAAAACATATGAGGACAACAGTAACAATAGACATAAATGTATGCATAGATAAGTGGGTTAGAAGTATTGCCCTGTCTTCTATACAGCCTCTTCATTTACTTTCTTAGTAATCTTGTAATTGCTTTTATAGCATCCCTTATGTACTTGGTATAGGTTAAAAATGGTTTCTTGAATAATTTGTGGTTTTATACATTTTACAAATAATTTTTACATAGAGGTTAAAGTGAACCACAGCACACTGTTGTAAACATCATTTTGAAATATGTTATGTTTAAATTTATGGACAATAAATTTGTACATATATATGTTGTATTTACAACGAGAATGAACTTAGCCTTCATAAAATTATCATACAAAGGTCAATGAATAATGTAGCATATACATATTTGTGAAATGAATGTATTGAAAAACAAATCTTTTATGTGTCTGTAAATAACTAAAACTCATGTTTTAGAACACATTAACAGTTTTTTTTCATTTATTACAAAATAACCCCAAAACTATTTGTTAAAAGAATAAACAAAAGAATTAGAATATTTTTTTTAACTATCTAAGTAGTGACTCACAAATAAAATCCTTTATCATCAAATTTGTATTCCTACATTCCGATGAGCTTTATCACACAACATTCCCCCCAAAAAACAAATTATGATTATGTAATTGAACCAGGGGTACTTCTGGTTATAACATAAAAAAACTACAAACTGTACAAATTAAATGATACCATGCGATAAACAAAATATGAAATCAATAATATCAGTAACACAATTATTTTGGGATTGTTTGTTTTTAGCAATTTTAAATTGTGATCATCCTTCTCAAAATTGCAAATGTACAAAAATGAAATGAATGAAATGAAAATCAAACAAAAGTCACACTCCTGAACACTCATTGGGCTTACAAAAATTATATATCCTATAAAAATCCAACTAGCAAAAAAATTCTTAAAGTTAAAATAGTGTTCACAAAAAAACAATGTTCATCTTTTAGTTTTTATCTATAAAATATTCTTAGATCAGATACAACTTAATAGCATACCAGCCAGGACTTGAAAATACAGGTGTATATTTTAAAAGGGCACTCAAAGGGTTCACAAGAAAAACTGGGATTTATTCAACATTTATGTTATATCACTATAAGTGTTATTATTTAATCATCATGTGCTAGAAAATGATATGATATCAATATTGTGACCTTATAGAAGGTTGTCACTTCTGGAAACTGGTCTTACAGAGGTTTCTTAATTTCACCTGAGCAAGTAATGACTTAATTGTAGGTGATTATATACAGGTAACATGTGTCATATTTGATGATGAAGTGTGTGTCTTAAGAACCTAAGTTAATGGCTGTGATGACGAAAAAAAAGTTCATAGTTTGCTTATTTATCAAATGGGCACAAGGGTGCAAAATTCAACTCCCCTCTATTTACCTCTGCCTGCAATACTGACTCATTTCATGTATCATTTTATCACTGCCTTAAGTGGGAAAGTCATTAAACATGCAAAACCAAACTCTAGGGTATAAATGAAATTAAATGACAAAACATAAAATGTTATTGTAAACATAAATGGATAAGTTCAACATGTAAACCGAATTTTTCAAACATTGAATTAAAGTTTGTCAATGGTTTACTTAAAACTATGTGCACCAAGGTCTGAACTGTCAGACCTAACACCAAACACATGTGAATGAGTCCTTTGGCTGAAAAACCAATGTCAGATGAGCTATTCTCAACCTGCTGTATGGTTTATTCAGGAAAAGTATAAGATCATCACTAACAACTATATAAAAAAACAAACATAATTTCTATTACAATTCAGATCATTTGAAAAATATTTGTTTATATATAATCATCCTAATTAAAAAGATTATTTCAGGAACTTCACTGAATCAGACAGATAGAAACCTTTGAAGAAAACCCTGATACATAAAAATGAAATGCCCAAATGAAAGCTTGATTTTTTTTAGGTACTAATTTGTCCTATACAAAGAAATTAAGCATTAACTTAACATTAATTGTTTAGTAAAGGGATGCATAGACAATAAATGGTTGGATTTCCTATATCTGCCCAACTTAGTATGGTTAACAAGCTGTTTACTTTGATATGTTAATACATGTCTCTGTCATAAGCAAGCTGCAATCTTCTCGTAAGTCAATGTTAATGTTATTTCTTCTTCTGAGCTTGAGGCCCTCTTGGCGGCGTTACTGGTCTACCCGAATTTAATCCTCCGTATTGATATTTTGCCTTCTTTTCAGAGGGTTTCAAGATCTGAAATGAAAACATCAGCCTCATCATAGAAACACATATAAAGAAAACAATTCTTATAGCAATGAATAAAACAATTATAACATCTCAATATTTGTGATTCAAGAATATCAATAAATAGAGAATAATACATGGCAAAATCCATAACATATGTCATATCATCCGGAGACACCAATATCAGCCCAAGGGTCTTTAGACCCGAGGAATGATATTGGTCTTGGGTGATATGGCATGTGACATGAATTTTGCCATGTTTTATTCGCTTTATCATATATTTCAGGAGAGTATTGTCAGTATTATATGAACAGTTTTTTAAACCATAGCACTGGGTTACCTTCAGTTCTACTTTTGTCTTGTTTTAAAAGCCTTAAAAGAAGCTTAAGTACTTATCCGAAGCACTTGGGTTACCTTACAATTTACGTGCTGTTGTTTAAAAAATATTTTGTTTATTGTATTTTTTTGTGTGTATTGTATTTTTATAGTTGCATTTAGTGTGGCAAAAAATATGAAAACTTAACGTTCATGATGTCACATGCAAAACAAAGACGTAAATTGTGTCACACCCAAATGACCATTAATTTTGGACCTATTTTGAAGGAAAACATTTCTTAAGCTTACATAAATAAAAACTGACTTGATGTATAAAAAAAAAAAAAAAACAGCAGAGGAGTGAATAAAGGTTAGGGGTGTGATTAAGGGGATGATGAATGGTGCACATCAAAGTTGCGCAATATGCATTACACAGCAGGCTTTTAATCAAATATTCAAAACTACTGTTTTTACTACTATAAAACATATGATAAATAAAACTATAACTTTTTGTGATATGTTTTGAACAAAATAAAATCATCCAAAGAACAGCAACAAAATTCAGGGAAGCCTTCAGAAATGTTTTTTTTCAAGTAAGCTATTTTTTCTGATGCATCAGCAAAATTCAGTCAAAGACTTGCATTTTCAAATAATTAACAGCTTTGTAAAAGTGCACTGTCTTCAACATGATAAAAAGACAAAGTTCAGAATATTTTGTATACAAAGCATAACTGTTTTGCGATTATTTTTACCAGGCAAGTCTCTTCAAGGTTTTCGTATAAGTCATTGAAAAAGATCTGTCAGTGATTTAGCTAGCGCTCGTCACTTTCGTATTTTACGAAAAGGTTTTCGAAATGACGAAAATATTTCATATCAATTTCGTCACTTAAATTTGGAAAGTGTAAAAATATTTACAAATCAAATTACTTGAATTCTACCTGTCTTTATGTTTCTGACAAGTTTATGACCCTCAGGTAATTAACGTTTACCAAAGGTGTTAAAAGTTGTGATGACAAGTAATCTAGCAAGTAATCCGCCTATCGCCAATCAGATGGGTCGCTAATCCCTTAATTATCATTATAAAACCTCATAAATGACCATCATAATAATCTATTTAGGTTAAATCAGTCAGTCAGCATTTCATTTTAATCATTTCTCACAGTTCAGTCGTATTTTCGTCATTTGAACAAAATTGATAAACTTCCCGGACATTTCAACTTTATTTTAATTTCAATATTTCCCTTACGATCATAATTTGCAGTTTGCTTGTCGTAGTTTCGTCATTTCAACATATTTTCGTCATACTTTATATAAATATTCATCAAAAACTTTCGACAACTTCGATTAACAAAATGAAAAAAGAATGAACTTTATTCAAAACGTAAATATTTTCACTTGCAAACAGGTGCTTCCTGTTCTATGTATTGCGCATGCGTAAAAGATCGTAGATGAATCCGGTTTTATTCTGAAATTATAATTCAATTGTCACTTCCCGTTTTCATTTCTTTCGTTTAAAAATCGAAAGTAAACATGATCTACAGTCTACAGTCATTAGAATCGTCACATTAAGTACGGATGCAGATCCTTCTATCCAATATTAAAGAAATTGATTCCAAATAGATATTAAAACGTATTTTCAAGGATATACATGATTGTGAAGTGAAAAAGTCGTTACAAGTTCATTTGTGCAGTGGTTAAAAAATAGAGGCACCCAACTTTTGTTGATAAGGGGTGTGCCCTGAAAATAACTGAAGTGATGTTTTGACCATATTACCAGATCCCTGTTCTTATCTTCATATCTTAGCATCACATCAGTCAATTCATTCAATATTGTCAATAACTGCCTACATTAGCAATCCTAAAGTCTTCAAAGATCCTAGACTAGTCCTTGAAGGACTTGGACATATATGTATAGCTAGTTTGATAAACATCCTAGATCCCTTGCTTTATAAAAAATTAAGGCTGATTTTTATCACGCGCAATAGTGACTAAAGCCCTCAAAATCCTAGCTAAAACCCTGGATCTGTGCAAGGAAAACTTCTAACAGAATGAAGATAATCACATCAAACCAGATATACTCTATGTATGCTATTAAACTGTTTGAGATATTTTCAATTACAAGTGTTGTATGGTAACTTATCTAGTTGTTATAGCTGTCAATGTACTACACACTAGTACTAAGAAAAGCAAACCAGATGTTTTAATGACTTTGCAGACAAAACATATGCGAAATCATTTTACATTTTTTGGTCATTCAATATCTTTGCCATAGGCCCCTTTTACAAGACCCTTATACATGCTGTAAGAGTACACAAATGAGAGGCAATACAATCAGGAAATTTTGATATCAGTTGCATCATCACTTCTGTTAAAAAAATAGTCCCCCCTCTCAAGAAAAACCAAGAACTTCTAAGAACCTATTTATCTTGAACATTACCTGAAATGAGCACATCAATGTTTCATCTACAGACATCATTCCTCCTGCATTATCAAACTCTCCACAGTAATTAGGTGCTGAGAATAATGTTACTAACTGTCTCTTGGCAAAAAACTCATAACCATCTTCAACAACCTAAAATACAAAATAATATTTCTTCTTTTCAGATTGCTATGTAAGATGAATAATTAGTCGCTGGTCAAAGACAATGGATATACGACCTTATGGAAAATATGTGTCTTAAGGCATCAGCAAACATGTTTAACTCAGTCACATTATGTTTGTGTCTGTTTAAGTCAAGAGCCTGTAATTCAGTGGTTGTCGTTTGGTGCAGTATATCATATTTGTTTTTTTTATTATTTTTTGGAACATTAATCAGGTCTTTAGTTCTCATTTGTCAATTGTTTTACATTTGTCTTTTCAGGGCCTTTTATAGCTGACTTACTTTAGCTACATAATCCCAAAAGGATTGCATTTTTTTTCTTCACAGGAAACTACGTTCTTGGAATGTTATCTCAATAAATAACTTACCTGATGTGCTCTGCAAATAAGATCTAAGTCATGTCTGTTGAGGAATTTACTGACAACATCACCACCAAATGTGAATGACACACCTCTATCATTCTCTCCCCATCCCGCAACATCTTTATCTGGGTCTGACCACAATAAATCACACAATAAACCTGTTAAAGACAACATAAAGTTTCTTTTTTAGTTACCTATATATTACTCATATCTATCAAATGACTATCATTCAGTCCATATTTTGTATATGATAAGGGACCTTTGCAGAATTAGACACATATAAAACATTGAAGTTTCAATTTCAAAATTTTCTATTTAAAGCCATAGAAACATTGACACAAAAAGCATGTTTTGAGGTTCTTAATTGTTCAATTATCATTTTTAGAAAAAAATGTTCTATATGTTTCTGGAATTACCCTAATTTTCTTTTAATCTAATTAATCTCCCTTTTGTATCATCTTAATGATGGACCAGTCAATCTGTGTCGTCAAACCTATAAAGCCAATGTTCACATTTTCTGAAAGCCTTCATTTATAACACTGTTTTATATGGCTTGAATATCAGCATTTAGAAATGTATGTCAGTAGATTTGTTAAATAGACAAATAAAATGTTTGTGTATTTCTCTACCTGTATCTGGTACGTCTGTTGGTCTCATTATTCGTCTGATTTGTTCCATTGACTGTAGATCAGGTGAAAGTCCTAAAAAGTACAACACATCTTAAATGTCACAAAAATTCACTACTTTTATCATAAAAAAAATAGTTTTAAGGTTGCACTACAAAAATTAATGGTAATATTTTCAAACCCATGTGATGCACAATGTTTCAAAAGATTTTGCATCTCATGCAATACACAATTCAATTTTGGTTTATAAAAATCCCAAATAACTGTGGTTACTATTAAAGGCTTTGAGAAATCAACTGGACTTTGGTCCATTTAACCTTTCATTTTAACTGGGCCAATTCTTTTTTACAGGACATTTTACAGATATGGTTTTGACAAAATAATCTAGGATGTGTCCGCAGTACAAGGATGCCCCATCCGCACTATCATTTTCTATGTTCAGTTGACGGTAAAAATGGGGGAAAATCTCTAATTTGGCAATAAAATTAGAAAGATCATATCATAGGGAACATGTGTACTAAGTTTCAAGTTGATTGGACTTCAACTTCATCAAAAACCTACCTCAACCAAAAACTTTAACCTGAAGGGGGACGCACAGACCAGAAAACATAATGCCCATAAATGGGGCATAATAAAAAAATAAAAATTTGGTCTAGTATAAATGCATATCATTGAACAGGACCAAACCATCTTTGCATTGTGTGTCAGTTTCTAAACATTAAGTTGAGGCAAACTAAAGTTAGAGAAAGGAAACCAACTTTGAGATGTGCGTTCTTACAAGGGTAAAACTTGATGCCACCTTAGCTATGGTGTGTGCTATAAATCGGAAAACTCAAATTTCTCTATCAGTTCAAATATTGAATCTTAGCAGTTTTCAAAAATTAAAAATAAATAGTCATTTCTGCTTTAGTTTGTTCCATAACTGACCATAGTAGGGTTAGTGAGGCACTTAAATTACAGCTTTATGAATAATACAGAATTACATCAATCAGATTGAAAATACAGATCTTGTGTCCTTTACTTTACACAAGGATATATCTGACAACGCCCCACATGTTAATAGGCGCAATGGGCAGTAAGTAAGTATATCTGACAACACACTGTTCTACTTTCTGCACTGGTAATTTTTACATCAACTAATGAAATGTCAGCCTTTAAATGTTTTAACCCTTTCAACGCTGCATTTTTTTTTTGTGTTCATTCATTAGAACAGTATTTTCCTTTTCAGACTGCTGCATCTTTTTTATTATAAGAGATACAGAGAAAGTTATTGGATGAAAAATGTTCAGGAGAACATGAACTGTAATGTTAGGCAATTATTTTAGTGAAATTTGTATCAGGTTACCTGCATTTTCAGGTAATTAACAGGTAAAAGGTGTAATTTGTTACATTTGTGTTGAATTTTGAATAAAAATTACTTTTAGACTTCATTTATTTTGTTGTTTTATCTGCCATATATTGAATAAGTCACCAGCTGCCCGATTCCATAGCATATTGCACCATACACAACGTATTATGTAATCGTGGCACAAATAAATAGCTCAGTCCTAAAAAAAAATCAGTTATTCTCCGTTTTCCCCCCTTTTTCTACATCTCCTAATGATCGATCAAAATCATATTTCCCACACGAATTAAATGTAACAAATACATTGAGATTACAAGAAACCTTTTAACTAATCCTTGTTGTTAGTTTTGCCATGGAAATACTAAAATTTTTCCATATTTACAGCTTCATTTCCGATTTCCCCCATTTGCAATTGTCAAAATATTTGTTTTTATTTTCCTTCTACTGCATGAATTTACTATAAAAATTGCCAGGATTTCAAGTGCAAATGAGACCTTGTATCTCCTAGATTCAAATTAGGAAAAATTAGAGAGAATCCGAATGAAAACCGAATGGTTTAAGAGTCCTGATGAAAAATCCGTTTTCATTGTGGCATATGCCGTGAATAGCAGTGGCGAACAGCTTATGTCATCGCGGCATATGCCGTGTATAGCGTTTAAAGGTTTAAGTTGTGTTCAAAACAAAAAATCCTGAAAGATTTAGACCAGAGTGTTGTTAGATCCTTATAGCTGTTAGACACAAGATCTGTATCTTAATTAGATTGGAATTAAATAAAACTCAAATTGAGTGTGTCTCCTAAATAAGCCCTTCAATTCATTCTTAAACCGTCTGTATATTTGTTTTAACCATATAATCAATCTTCACCTACCTCCATGACAACAAAATATTTTTTCATCTATAATAGCTGCAATAGGTAAGCAATTAAAACAATCTGTAAAGGTTTTCCATAACTTTACTGTGAATCTTCTTTTACCTACAATCATACAAGGCCATAAATAAAATGAGTAATTTGTAATTTTCTTCTTATTTCTTTATAAACCATACTCTTATCACTGATGTGTATTTAAAAAATAGGTGAAATATCAAATGTAATATCAATGAGATGTAAAAAATTAAAAATAATATGTGTATTATGATGACATTATCAAGAATTAGGGTTCATTTCATTTTTAAATTAATTTTCAGTCATATCATTCCAGATCATGTAATTATGATTGCCAATCTGTTGTTCATATGATCAATCCATATCAAAGTCATCTGCTGTCAGTTTTAACATGAATAACAGTAATGTAGTTGAAGAGTTGTTGCAGTCAATTGTCAATCTGACAGTAACAAATGTAGTTTGCCAGCAGAGCCAGTAAAATAGATATTTGAGACTTATCCAATCAACCCTACTCATGCATTAAAAAAGAAGTAGTATGTTAGAGCTAAAAAAAAAATTTAAACTTTCCGGAAATAAAACACAACCAAATCTTACATTCATCGTAAAAGCCATATATTCTGTTTATACTAGCACATTCATGGTTTCCCCGTAATAGAAAAAAGTTCTCTGGGTATTTGATTTTATAAGCAAGAAGTAAACAAATAGTTTCCAGTGACTGTTTGCCCCTGTCTACGTAGTCTCCTAGAAACAGGTAATTTGATTCTGGTGGAAATCCTCCATATTCAAACAACCGTAATAAATCTGTATACTGTCCGTGGATATCTCCTACAAAATACAGAATGTATCAAATGATTGAAAAACATAGTGTGCATACATTGGAAAGTTAAACAATAAGTTAACACAAGCCTCACAAATTTTATAATATTATTTGACTGCATAAACAGGCCTCACAATATAAACTGATTTAAAGTGCTCGGTTACATAGTAAAAAGATTCTGATCAGGTTCTTTGTGAGAAAAATAAGCACTTCTGTCCAGTTTTCAGGTTAGTCTGTAAACCAAAAAGCCTCCTGAAAGACAATTGAATTCTAATTTGGTGAAAATAAAATGGAATAAGCTATTATTTCTGTAGAGGCTTGGTTTTAAAATGTTTTAAAGTTATTATTGCATACATATATATTTGACAAGACTAAATATCACTACCGATACTTTGCAAGTCTGCACACCTTCAAATTAACCAGCACAATGGCATACAATGTGAAGTGCACACCTCCTAATTCTCCACTATATATAACAATGACACACAATGTGCCAACTTTCAAGCCAGATGAGGAACACAAGACTTACTTTACATCTGTGTACCTACATATGTAAATGGGGCAGTGATTGGGAAAGGCAGGGACAAAGTAAGCTGTGATACATAGTTTGAAATAGATGGACCATGAACATAAAGAATGGCACATCATATTTCAATGGGTTTTTTTAAAATAAAAACACATTTATAATTTTACTTATTAATGAACTAATGGGATTGCTTCTAAACAGTTAGAAAAAAGAGCATTCAGAATTATACTTAATTATCTTTATTTGACTTACCACATATTTTAAGAGGTGCTTCAAGTTCCAGTAGTATGGGCTGGCTAAGAAATATTTCTCTTGATTTCAGGCAAAGTCCTCTAACTTCAGCCTCTGTCATATGTACTGTCTTTCCTGGTCGACATCCTCGGACTAAAAAAAAAATAACAAAATAACAAATTGACAATTTGTAGATATGTGTATGATGTAACAGATCACTTGACACTGAAAGTCATGACAGTATAGTTACGTATAAGCTGTAACATGAAAAATCAAAAACCTCCAATTCTAAATTAACCCCTTGACCTTGTATATGTCAGAGAATGAATATCATCTATTAAAAGAACTTTAAAATCTAAACTGGTCAGAAAACTGGTATTTAAAAAAAAATTTAAACCTCAAATACATGTAGTTTCCCTGACCTTATATCATGTATGTAACTATCATGTTTTCAATATACATGATATACATGTACATTTGTATGGCTATTATGTTTTAGTATCTATAAATCTTTGGCTGTTGAATATTTGGCTTTACATATTCCTAATGAAGGTTAATCTATAAAAGGGCTTGGGATGCATGAAATTTATAGTGTTGTTTTTATCTAATAGATATAGGAAGATGTGGTGTGAGTGCCAATGAGACAACTCTCCATCCAAATAACAATTTAAAAATTAAACCATTATAGGTTAAAGTACGGCCTTCAACACGGAGCCTTGGCTCACAACGAACAACAAGCTATAAAGGGCCCCAAAATTACTAGTGTAAAACCATTCAAACGGGAAAACCAACGGTTTAATCTATATAAACAAAAATAAGACTTTTTGACAGGGAAGTCATTTCTAAAAATTAATTAAAAGTCACTTGAACAAATGACTTTTTAAGTTCTAAAATTTAAACCAAAATGTCTCTTGGCATACCTACATTCCGTTATCAAAGGTTTTTCTCAAAGTTGGATACAGTTTCGTTCCTAACTGATCAGACAGAGGTTAAATAAACATCGGATAGTATACAATAACCAAATATGCTAATATAATCAGTATTTGGACTAACTATCTTAATGAGATACTGTCAACAAGTTCCATGATAAGAAATCAAAGTTTTAAATGTTTTCATGCTTTAGACTGGCATTGCTGTTTTTACTCTGATGATTCTATCTCTATTTTGAAAACACTAGAACTGAAATTTTTTCTTCACTTGAACAAGTGATGTCAGTAAATTTTGGAATAGGTGACTATCATACGTGGTGAGTGGCACGAACAGAGCATTGCACAAACAAAAGTGGAGGGCGGCAGCCCATGAACAAACAATTTCACATAGAACATTGTAGCAGTGAGCATCTGTATTTTATGGTACCAATATGTAAAAAGGCTTATTACAAGAACCTATTTATCCTTCTGTTACTTAATATGTGTGATACTTAGCATATATAGGCAAAGTACAATTTTCAAATGGGGTTATTTTTACAGTACAGCAGTAAATCATATAATTTATAGTCCCTCCCTTTTGAGAACTTCTGATTTAAACCTCGTGTCAGGGACACAGTGGTCAGGGACTAATTTGCGTGTGTGTTACACCTAGGTCGTAGCATATCTTCAGAAGGTTATCGTTCTTTTAAACAATAAAATGGTTAGGATGTAAGTTGATTGCAACTGTCAAACTTATGAAACTGACGGAAGACGGGAGCTCATAAGTTTTCAAACCAGTTTTCTATTTGACCATTCTTCTCATACATCTTTAATAATAACTTTTTTCATTCGTTTTAGAGATTCTCTGATTTCTAAAAAGTGTTTCAAATACATTAACACTCTAAGTTTACCCTCTAACAGTCGAGAGATCAGACTGTCAACATTCAATTCTGTTTCCGCCATATTGTCTTATGACGTCACAAATAGTTGTAGACAAGCACCTTGCAAAATAAAAGAACTTCCCACAACGGATAGTGCAGATCTTTATTAAACTCGAAATAATATTTATTTTATATCTATTTTTCATTGATAATCAGTTACAAAAAGCGGTTAAACGGCATTGTGGACTGTTTTCGATGGAATTAACGCCCTTAATTTGGTAACCACATTCCTTTCCTAGATGTCACTGTATCAGATATTTTTATGTGAGGGATACGATATACAAAAGGCGCGAATTTCAAAATCAGTATTATACAAATTTGCTTTCCACAGGTATTCAAAAACATTAAAATTTCTTTGCTTTAGTTTTTCTTTCTATTTTCTTTGTTTTACATATATTTTTTTTAAAGAATTTGGTTTAGCTCCTATTATTTAAATGAAAAAAAAGTACTAGTATTAACATAGACATATACGAGGGTCTGGATGGGGGGTGTCTGTTATTCTGTAAACGTTTAATATTTACCCCTTTTTTCTCTAATCTTTAAAAAAAATATCCCCTTTTTTCTCTAATTTTCCAAAAATTAACCCATTTATTCTCTAATCTTCTATTTTTGGACCCTTATTCTCTAATCTTCAATTTTTAAGGGCATTATTCTTTAATCATTTAACCCCATCCAAACCCTCATATACGGGATTGACCCTTTCGGGATCCGGGAATTCTTTTTTCGAATTTCGGTACCTCGGAATTTCGTTTTTTAAGCCCGAGATTTCGGGATTTCAAGTTTTTAAGCTCGGGATTTCGGGATCAGGACCCCTCCTACCCTCCCTCATATATGTCTCTGGTATCAATGATTTTACTTATATTTTACTTTTATAAAAGTGTTCAGTTAAAGACATCTTTTTAAAGACTGTAAAGAATAACAATTTTAATATTCACGTTTTATGAGGGGGAGGACAGGGGGTACCTTTCTCCTTTCTCCTACCCCTCTTCTCATTATTTTATTTTTTTAATTTACCGAAAGAAAGAGAGATATTTTATTTTTTCATATTTTATTTTTTCTCCAACTTTTTCTCCTTTCTCCCACCCCCTTTCTCCTTTCTCCTACCCCCTTTCTCCCTGTCTCCCTTACCCCTGTCCTCCCCCTCTTTTATATAACTGAATCATCAAAGAAGACATATTTTTATAGAGATTTCTTATTGAGACGTTTCCATATCAAGTTTTTCTATTCTGAATTTTAATCTTAATTACGACCTGCAAAATAGCAAAACTCTATATAAATCGCTATTTTGCCGGAGCCTGCAAAATAGCCACTGCCTTTCTTTTTTGAAACGTTACGTCTGTTACTGAGGTGTTCAGGCGCGGATCCAGAGGGGGGTTCCGGAGGTTGGGACCCCCCCCTTTTTGGACGACCAATGCATTTGAATGGGGACATGTAGTTGGAACTCCCCTTTTTAAAATGGATGGATCCGTCCCTGGGTCTTATAATCATTTCTGTTATTTAGGAAACTTCTTTTACTAAATTACAGAAAATTTCCTTATATAAACTATTCCTGGGAAGCAGGAACTGTAACCAACATCTTACAGACATTTGTTGGCCGACCTTAGTTACATGCAGGAAAGTATAATATCTTACATGGAGAAGCATCAGTCACAATTCCAGACCATACAAAGAGAACAACTGTAACAACCATCAAATTTCAAAGAGACAGTGTTTCCAGTGTCAACAAGTTAACGGATGCTATAGAATGAAATTCAAAACAGCGTGGCTGTGGCTATTGATTGACAGATTAAATTCATCCATTGACTGGGACAATTTACGTGAACGTTTGTCTGTAACGACCACTGTCACGAGTCACGACGTACCTATGATAGACAATACATTTAAACTGTGGTGTCATCAAAGGTTTCTAAACGCCTTTAATTATAAATTAATTCGAAAAATTAATCAGGAATAATCTTTATGTTTTGATTTATATAATTGATATAAATCAAAACATCGTGTTATATCTGTTAATTTTTCGAATTACTTTATTTAGGTGTTGAGAACCTTTGGTGACCCCATAGTTTAAGAGTCTTTTAAAAGTGCATAATGATCAGTGGTCGTTACATACAAACGTTCACCTAAATTGTCCTAGTTGCAATGGATGAATTTAATATGTCAATCAATGGCCACAGCCACACTGTTTTGAATTTCATTCTAAAATGAAATAGAAGTTCATCCCGAGAACAATCGTTGACTGGAATCAACTTTCAGAAAGTGCCTTCAGACATACAGAGACAATAGATCTAGCAGCCCAAACAGTGTAAATAGATATACAAAGAATGTGATATGAGTGCCAATCAGAAAACTATCAATCATACATTGCAGACATACAACACAAATCACTAACACCACGTATCCGTGCATGACGCTATATCACGAATTTGCATCATCTCTAAACAAAGATATACGTATAGATATGGTTGACCTCTTCTTTTTTCAAAACTTTTGATCATGTCCGATATAAGCGAATTATTAGTCCTAAAAAGATACATATTATGTGTGTCCTAACATGATGAAAAAAAAGGGAAGGTAGACGGTAAAAGAATTTGTTTTTCAAAAAGTTTAGACAAGGAAAACAAGGTTTAATCCAACATTTTCTACATAAGGAAATGCCTATGATAAGTCAGGAATGTGACAATTGTTTTCAATTCGCTTGGTGCATGTGTTTGAGCTTTTGATTTTTACATTTTCTCCGGTTTGTATTTTCCGTGCAGTTCGGGTTTTTTTTAAATTATTTTTTCATTTCCCCCTCCATCCCTCAAGTACTTTCTAGAAATCGATCAACTTTTTGATAAGAGATGCAAGCAATTTTCTCTATACAATACCCAGTGAACTCATGCATCCTTTTTGAATATATACTAGTCAACAAAAGAAACGATACACGACTTCGAAATAAAATTTATCAAAAAGTATTACATATAAAACAAAATGAGATACACTATTTTAAAAAGCTTTCATTTGCAATGTATACACATGTGATAATGAAAATCAAAACTTGTCGGAAAGTATCTAAATTTCGTGTAAACGATCACAGGGTGCAAATTAACTTTGCGGAAAGTTGAATAAAAAATCGACACATAATTTTCTAAGTATTGAAAAAAAATCAAATTTGTTAAAAAATATTCAATATGCTTATCAAGTTTTGTTCATGTTGTATCTAATGGGTTGAAAGTTTTTTTTTTCAATTTTTGGGGAAAAGAAGTGTTTTTTGAAATCTCATAAAATGCACAATTTTTTTTTTTTATTTTCGTCTCAAATCGATGGTTTAGATGTGAAAACAACACACAGTAAATTTGGAACCTTTCGGATTAGTTTTAAAATTGTTACCGCTTTGTAATATCACTTTACACATACTGTCTATGGTAAATCAGTTGATAATGTATACATTTTAACGATTTCTCGTGGGGCCGAACTTTGCTTAAAAAATAAACGAAGAAACTGTATGAATTTTAAAAACTAAATGATGGCAAACACTGTCTTTACTTTCAAATGAGAGGTTGGCATCATGAGTTGGAACTTCTGTTTTTAAAATTGTTGTTTTATGTTAATTTTGTAAAATAAAAAAAAATCGCAAAAAAACGTCACGAAAGCAAAAAAAATATTTTTTTTTAAACGGATTTATATTTCCATAATGATTATGTATTACTACTTTCAATATTGGTCCAATGAACGGAAAACTGTATCCTTAATTTAAACGGAAAACTGTATCCTTAATTTAAAAAAAAGTCTTGTATCGTTTCTTTTGTTGACTAGTATACTTACTATTATCTGACAACAAAGAATAACGATATTCTTAACCAACTATCCCAATGGTGGAGTCCTTAATTTTTAATAGTTCACACATATATTTTAGCTCCAGTCGTATGCCATGTTTGATACCATTCTTATGCAGAAAATGGTGGACTGAACCTGGTTTTAAAGCTAAACCTCTCAGATGTATGACAGTTGCATAACATTCATAATGATTTTTTTTAATTCACATATTTAGTGCATAATTTCTTATTTAAGTTAGAACTAGTTGCATTTTTTAACATTAATATATACAGCCATGTACGACCAAATATTAGATAAAGATGTATTATTCCACTTTTTGTATTGCTTATAAACTGGCTACAGAGGAATACACAATCCTGCAGGCTTATAAGAAGGACGAAAGATACCAGAGAGACAGTCAAACTTATAAATCGAAAAAAAAACTGACAACGCCATGGCTAGACATGAAAAAAACCAACAGACAAACAATAGTTCACATGACACAACATAGAAATCTAAAGAAAAGGCAACAGGAACCCCACCAAAAACTAGGGGTGATCGCCGGTGCTCCGGAAGGATAAACAGATTCTGATCCATGTGGCACTCGTCGTGTTGTTCATATTATATCAAATCCGGTGAATAGTCTAATTTGGTAGGTCATATTCATGAAAGGGAAGGGGATTGTGGTTACGACGAAAGGAACAAATCCGATAAAATCTGTGAAACGGTTATTCCGTAACGGTCCACATACTCGTGATGGCGTCCGTAAAATTTACGAAGGAATGATTTCAACTTCACCATTTGGAACTCTTGGTTTAATTGATTCCTTGTGAGCAGCAACCCTCTATCAAGAAAATCATGATAGGAAATATAAACACGGGAATATCGTATTAATTGGGAGATATATACCCCGTATGCAGGTGCTGCTGGAATGTTGCTATTTGGAAATGGAAAGTTACACAATTGGAAAGCTGAAAATCATCTCTTTTGTCGTAAAGTTTTGTTTTCAACGGACCCTCATTGTCAATTTAAAAGTAAGTCAAGATATGAAGCCGACTTAACTGTATCTGTTGTATCCTTTATCTCTAGTTCGATGGGATAGATGCGTTCAACTACTCACCAAATTTTGAAAATTTAAGTGAGAGAACATCATCTATATAGCGGAAAGTAGAGTTAAAGGATATTTCTCACTTCTTACATTTCTTCCTAAGAAGTTCCTGTATAAAGTATGTCTCTTAATAATAAAGAGACAAGTCGGCAAGAAGAGGGACACAATTGGTTCCCATTGGAATGCCGACAGTCTGTTGGAAAAACTCATCCTCCGAACGTAACACAGCAAATCAAGCATCTTGATAATGTCAGTGTCAGAGATTTTTTTGTTGGAATCAGAGTGATCCTTTACAAAGTAGGATGTATCCCTCCCTAATACAATATACTTGTATCCACGTTAGCCTTTTAGTTTGGAATGTTGAATACTTATGTAAAGTGTAGAAAAGTGAAATGTTATTATACTATTGCAAGATGATGGAGAGTTTGATTGTATGTACTCTAAAAAAGATCTTTGGAATTGTTTAGTATCCACACCTGATGTGTGCCACCGCTAGAATATGCAGTTTCACAATAATTTTAAAGCCCGGCTATGATTGCTTTAAATCATCCAATGAAATATGACTGTGTTTTGATTTAGTGACAGTGAGAGGGAGTCACTAAAACAAATAGTATTATGTTTGTTTGTTGGAATTCAACTCTACTTTTAGTGCCCTGGGTATATAGGCAAGGGCACTAAAAGTGGCGTTAAATGGTGGCAATTTTGTTTATTAATGGAAACAGTAAATAACTATGTAATCAGAGAAAAGTGTATGCTGGTGGTCTGTACAGGAACGTGTATGCGTCTAGTGTGGAAAAGGCCTTTTCTGTACAACATGGTTTGAGGGACATGACACTGGCGATTGAAAGCCCAGGCGAAATAAACAAGCTGACACGCGTGTGTAAACCAAAAGAAAGTACACTTTTATGCAGTTGGAATAAGAGAACTGTTTATGGCATTGGTAAAATTACAGAAGTGGAGGCTCAGTGGGAAATGGACATATACAATATAGAAATACTAGCCTTAAACGAGGTCAGATGGATAAACAACGGAAAGCTTACACTTCAAAATGATAAAGTTTGATTATCCTTGAGTAGGAGTTTAAATGATGCTGTCAAACTGAGCAAAAATGCATTGATTGAATGGAAGAAAATTACTGAGAGATTAATGTATGCCAGATTTCCCACAACAACCCTTATAATTAGTATCATCACTTTATATGCACCGACCAACGATGGTACAGACGAAACAAAAAAAGCTTCATAGAACAGCTTTAGATAGATAAATAGCAGAAACTCAAACATGACATCCTCTTAGTAAAGGGAGACTTAAATGCAAAGGTTGGGATGAACAATGAATGTTATGAGAACATTGTGGGAAGGAAGGGAATAGGAAGAAGAAATGAAAATGGAGAAATATCACTGAACAAGAAAACAGAAATCATACAGACCATAACCTGCTACTGGACATCATAGAACTTCAATACAGGATACAAGGACAATGAGAGGAGCAGACATTGGCAGCGATCACGAACTCCTAAAATGCAAATTAATAAAGAATAAAAGATGACAGAGGGACAGTCCATTAAACCTAAGAAACACAAAATAGTATCAGATACTACTAGGAAGAGTTCGAAGCCACCAAAAAAAAACATTTTTTAATCGAACTAAAGAACAAGTTTCAACTCTCAGACGAACTACAGGACATCGAAATATTCTGGGAAGGAATAACCAAAATGCTATCAAGAAACAGCAACTTATACCATAGGTTAAACAGAGCGTGGACATACTCCGGCCTGGATCTTCAATAAGTCATGGAAACTTGAAGAGGGAAGACAACTAAAGGGGAAAAATCGTAAGGGTTCCGCGGAACCCAGTGTCTCGCCTACTTTAAATGTAAATCGCAGGCTCAATAAAATGAGGAAAAAGATCAATAAAAACATTCCTCTTGATACTATCTTTTGATTTTAAAAAGCTTTTGTCCAAGTTTCGTAAAAATCCAGGATAGTTTATGAATCGAATAATTTTTTTAAAAACTTTAACTGCAGACTGTATGTAATGTTAACTGGAAGAAAAACTATAAGTAAAATACAGATACACAGGTACAAAATATTAGCTGAATTTCCTTCTAGATACTAACTTTTGATCATAAACAAGCTTCTGTCTAAGTTTGGTACAAATTAAAAATGGTATAAGAAAGTCATTCAAGATTTAACCACAGAGTGAATGTGTTTTTTCCTGGCAGAAAATCTAAGTCCATTTAAAAATAAAATAAGAATAAAGCTTAAGAGGATTTTGTTTTTACAAAATTAACTTCTGGATACTATCTTATGATCATAAACAAGCTTCTGTCCAAGTTTGGTACAAATCCAGGATAGTTTAATTTGAAAATCTTTAACCACAAAGTGAATGTAATGTTTCCCCGCAGAAAACTAGGTCCATTTATAAGTAAAATACATAAAAAATGGAATCTTATTTCTACAAAATTAACTTCTTGATACTATCTTATGATTATAAACAAGCTTTTGTCGAAGTTTGGTACACATCCAGGATAGTTTAAGAAAGTTATTAAAATTTTAAAAACTTTAACCACAGAGTAAATGTAAAGTTTCCCCGCAGAAAAAAACTAAGTCCATTTATAAGTAAAATACGGAAATAAATGGAATTTTATTTTAACAAAATTTACTTTTGGATACTATTTAATGATCATAAACAAGCTTCTGTTTACGTTTGGTAGAAATCCAGTATAGTTTAAGAAAGTTATTAAAATTTCAAAAACTTTAACAACAAAGTGAATATTTGTGGACGACACCGACGACGACGGAATGTAGTATCGCTTAGTCTCATTTTTTCGACTAAAGTCGAAGGCTCAACAAACATAACATAAGTAGATCAGAACGAGTCAAGAACAGTTTAAATGTCAAGTATAGTAACAAAGATAAGGACTCGAGGTTAAGAAAAGTATGGCAAATGACATAAGTCAATGGACAGACAACTTGACTGAAGAAGTAGCTATCACTGGTATGAGGAAAACAGTATATGAATTTACAAGAACAATTTGTAATAAAAAACAGAAACCACCTCAAATCATCAAAGACAAGTCTAAAAATCTATTATCTAGCCCTGACGAAAAAAATTAAAAGATGGACAGATCATTTTTATGAAATATGAACAGACCTGAACCGGTCCGGAAATACCATTCAATTTAAACTACAAAATCAAGGAAAGAGAGATACATATTGGTCCAATCAGGAAAGAGGAAAACAGTATTACAAAAGTCTAGAAAGACTGAAAAATGGGAAATCAGGAGATATAGATGGCATAACAGCTGAGATACTTAAAGCATATACAATAAAAACCATAAATATTTGCTTATGCTTTGCAATATAATATGGATTGGAGACGAAAAAAGGAGTGGAGTAAAGGTCTAATTATTAAAATGGTTAAGAAAAGAGATCGAACATGTATGCCTATACTAATACTTTCTGTGTTAACTAAGGTATTCACAAAAATCATCATCCAAAGTCAACAGGAAGGAATAGGTAAAGAACAAGCTGGCTTCAGAAAGGGGGGGGGAGTAAAATCACAAAAATACTGAACTCCGAGAAAATTTCATAAAGGAAAGTCTCGAATCAAAAGTCAAAATCAAAAGCTTAAACACATAAAACGAATGGGTATATAACAACTATCATATCCCTGAATTGGTACAGGCATAAATATTTTCTTATGTAGGTAATGGTGGATTGAACCTGGTTTTATAGCTAGATAAACCTTTCACTTGTATGACAGTCACATTAAATGCCATTATATTGACAACAATGCTTGAAAAAAACCAAATGTAAACCAGATACTCCGCAGGGCGCAGCTTTATACGACCACAGAGGTTGAACCCTGAACGGTTGGGACAAGTATGGACACACCAATTTGGATTGTGATTAAATAGTTGACACAGCATAGGTTTCTGACACAGAATGAATGTGGTCTAATGAACTTTAAATGCTTGTTTTGCCTTTGAGCAATTCACTATGCTGTTGAATATTAATCCTCTCAAAAAAATGTTTTAAGAAATTTTCTTTTTATTTATGAAATTTCAAATTAGAAAAATTGATCCCCCCCCCCCCAATTTTCTTTTCACATCCCCCTTTCCTTTATTCCAAAACCAATCTCAATTCAAATTTCTAATGTAGTTTGCAACAATAATTACTTATTTAAATACATCATAAAATGTTAAAATGTAAAAAAAGTGCTTGTTATCACTGAATGGTAAAGATTGTTTTAATTTATCAGTTGGTAGTAAAAGTGAATATACATGTACATTATATATTGTATAAAACAATGATTTAAGTTGATTCAACTACTATTCTGGACAAAGAAAGATAACTCCAATTGAAATTTCATACTGTTGCACAATATTTCTTGCTATTGCGCAATACTGTGTAATTGAAAATACTTGCTATTGCACAATACTGTGCAATTGAAGATTTCTTGCTATTGTGCAATACTGTGCAATTGAAGATTTCCTGTTATTGCTGAGTACTGTGCAATTGAAAATTTCTTGCTATTCACAATACTTAATATAATAATTTTGGATCCTGATTTGGACCAACTTGAAAACTGGGCCCATAATCAAAAATCTAAGTACATGTTTGGATTCAGCATATCAAAGAATCCCAAGAATAATTTTTTTGTTAAAATCAAACTTAGTTTAGTTTTGGACCCTTTGGACTTTAATGTAGACCAATTTGAAAACGAAGACCAAAAATTAAGAATCTACATACACAGTAAGATTTGGCATACAAAGAACCCCATTTATTCAATTAATGATGAAATCAAACAAAGTTTAATTTTGGACCCCGATTTGGACCAACTTGAAAACTGGGCCAATAATCAAAAATCTAAGTGCATTTTTAGATTCAGCATATCAAAGAACCCCAAGGATTTTAATTTTTCTCAAAATCAAACTTAGTTTAGTTTTGGACCTTAATGTTGACCAATTTGAAAACAGGACCAAAAATTAAGAATTTACATACACAATTAGATTCGGCATATCAAAGAACCTCAATTATTTAATTTTTGATGAAATCAAACAAAGTTTAATTTTGGACCCTTTGGGCCCCTTATTCCTAAACTGTTGGGACCAAAACTCCCAAAATCAATACCTACCTTCCTTTTATGGTCATAAACCTTGTGTTTAAATTTCATAGATTTCTATTTACTTATACTAAAGTTATGGTGCAAAAACCAAGAATTATGCTTATTTGGGCCCTTTTTTGGCCCCTTTTTCCTAAACTGTTGGAACCAAAACTCCCTAAATCAATCCCAACCTTCCTTTTGTAGTCATAAACCTTGTGTCAAAGTTTCATAGATTTCTATTTACTTAAACTAAAGTTATTGTGCGAAAACCAAGAAAATGCTTGTTTGGGCCCTTTTTGGCCCCTAATTCCTAAAATATTGGGATCAAAACTCCCAAAATCAATCCCAACCTTCCTTTTGTGGTCATAAACCTTGTGTCATAGATTTCTATTCACTTTTACTAAAGTTAGAGTGCGAAAACTAAAAGTATTCGGACGACGACGACGCCAATGTGATAGCAATATACAACGAAATTTTTTCAATTTTTGCGGTCGTATAAAAAAGGGGTTCAGCAGTGAACATTGCGTTATCATCTTAATCACTATAAAAACAAACAAATGTATCAAAGAGGCACAAAAAAGGCAACCAAATTTAATATCCTCATTTAGACATTTTGCTTTTTTATTATTCGACTTACTTTATCTATGTAAAATCCACCCGAACAACTCTTCACTTTTCACTTTAAGAAACACCAAAGAACAATGTTCTGAATGAAATTTAGCTTTATACATCCACTTTATAGATTTTGAAAAGGCATTTGATTTCATCCAGAGGGAAAGCTTATGCCTCTAGGATGTTTTACGTGTACCTTTTTATGCTGTGGTTAGTCAGCACTTAGTTGTTGACATGAACATCAATTCTATGGTACATTTTTTTATATAAATTAACTGTTTGCAAAAGTATGAAATGACAGATAAAAACTTGAAGTTTTCCGTTATTTCGTTGTTTACTCTTTTAGTTGATGTGTTTCCATCGGTTTTACTTTACAATTTGGATTTGTTTTTTTCTCAATCGATTAATGACTTTCAAATAGCGGTATATTATTTACCACATACCAGTTAAAAAGCTCTTTTACAATTCATTTGAGTGGGCCATTTCATGAGGCAAACAATTAAAGGTTATGAAACAGGAATTAGATGGAAATTTATAACCAAACTAGAAGACCTTGATTTTGGCAGACGACCTAGTACTCATATCGTCCAAATTCAAAACTAATACAACAGAAAACAATTAAACTTGAAGAAAATGCCAGCAAAATAGGACTAAAGTTAAACACATTTAAAACAAAAGTAATGCAAATAAATAGATATAGGAAGATATAAATAACAACCCGATGAGGATAAACAAGAAAGACTTAGAGGATATCGATACCTTTACTTACCTAAAGGTGATACAATGTATAGGTACACGTATAACAAAAGGTGGCTGTGACAATGACATGCACAAAAGGTTCAAGAAAGCTTAAGGCCATTCAGCAGGATAACAAAATATAGAGTTCATCAGTACTGTCATTTAAAACAAAGGTCAGGTTATTTAACAGCTTTGTCATATAAGTCCCACTGTGAAACCTTGAAAACAACTGAAGAAGACAAACAAAAATTGAACACCTTCCAAAATAGATGGCTTAGACAGATACTGCAAATTTTGAAGATTGCCCAATACTATATCAAACGAAAACATCCACTGAAGAGCTGGAACAAAGAACCTAAGTGATCACATTATAGAATGACGTTGGAGATGGCCATTTACTAAGGATGGAAACCAACAGTATTTGTTCTGTTGCGCTGACATTGAAACCAGAGGGAAAAAGGAAAGTTGGACGTTCCAAAAAACACAGAGACGGACTGTAGAGACAGAACAAACATAACTCAGATGGACCAGCTGGGCTACAAGAACAGCAGCTAAAGGCTGTGTGAAATAAAGAAAAAAATACTCGGGTCTTTAGTGCAGACGGCATGATGCGGATAGTGAGTGAGTCAAATGTGTGAAGTTGATGTTAAATAAAATATAGAATTCTGACAAAGGGAGTTTTATATTTCTCAAGACAACATTTGTCGGATCCAACGTGAACCATTATAAGTACCCAATCCAAAATAGGGTATACTGGTATCACAGAAAGTTACATTAATCTTTTGTGTTACCCATGCAATAACTAAGGACTTTTTCCTATTACTTTGTGAGATTGCAGTCTATTTTCACCATATCCAGATTCCCTTTTGAATAAATATTCATATTACGTTAAGGTCAAGGTCAAATAACCAAGCCAGTCAGATCTGAACACCTTACAATTTTTGATGCAACATAATCATGCCCTATTTCATCAAAAACTTGAGACAAAGAAAACTAATCATTTACCACTGAACCAGGAAAATGAGGCTGAGGACATATGATATGGATTTCTTACAATCATTTTGTACACCAAATATAGTATCTGAGGAAAGTACCAAACCAATGAAGCATAAAAGTTAAGTTTAGGTCAAAAGAAACCTAACATGTACACCAGTTCAATAATTCCAGACACCAAAAAGAGTTGACCTAATTCCAACAGTATCTTAGAAAAGGACCAAACCACAAAAACTCAACATTGACCAACCAATCATGAAAATGAGGTAAATGTAGGAAAAAACATGCCATATTGAAATTTACACCTTTCAATCATTGACATTACAGACCAAATCATGAAAATTTCAACCTTGAACAATGATCCATGAAACGAGGTCCGTGCCAGGTGAACCCTGTCTGATGTAATGCAGATCTTGCAAGGATCCTATTCACCAAATATTTTTATCTTATTTATACCCACAAAAGCTTATTTAAGCTGTTGCTGAACCAATAAAAGAAGATCAAAGACAATGGACATATCCAAAAAGATAAATGACCCATTCAAGAATATTGAAATCTGGACCAAACTGAGGCAGAATAATAACATCTACTAGTAACTCTTTAACAAGTTTACTTCAACAAAGATCAAACTTAAATGGTCAAATTAAAATAAAACAAGCTAAAAATTAATTGAAAATTTGCTATAATAGAACATGGTTAATGCCAAACATAATTTGTATTTTCTCATTGCAGAGAAACATAAGATTAAAATTATAACATGTTGAAATTAAGGCACATCAAATAAATAAATTATAAATAAAATATTTTGCATCCATAAATGAAAACTTGAGGGTAAACACATTGAAAATTTGTAAGAAAGTTCTAAAAATTTATATCTAACAGTATCACTACAGTTATCCAATGTTTAGTTACAAAAATAAGAAGTTTCATATACGAAATGCAATATCAAGATAATAATCTGGTTTGTGTGTACTTCTTAATACTGGTTTTCATTTCATGTATACTGCATATCAAAGAACTAAGTATTATTTTCTTACTTCAAAATGAGGGCACACCAAAATCAAAATAGGTGATTGGTAAATAAATCGATGAATAAAATTTTATAAAGCTATACACACTGAAATCAATCTTGCATTGGCAATTAAGTTGTTTATACCATAAACAACACTTTAAAAAAAATGTTAACCACTGATGAAATCTAATGGATATAACACTAAATCTAAAAGGATTTTATGGGCATAAAATGCATTTGGCATTATACTGTGGATTCAATTATTTTGAGGACAGTTCGAAAATTCATTTCTGTTTTGACAAATTTTTCATTATGTTGAGAGAAAATATGCATTTTGTTGAACAGTTAAAATCTTGGTGCACATACACCTTGAAAATCTCAGAATGGCACTAAACCAATAGCAATCCAAATGAAAGAGTGATAAATTTAAATGAAACAGTGATAAATTTAAATGAAACATAAATATAACTGGTTTTAAGTCACAGTATCTAAAAACAAAAATATGCAATAACTAAACAAAACTCTGTACATATAAATACATACATACACAATTGCCATTTATATAATTGTTGTGCAATATTCAATACACTGATAACATGATCAAACAAACAAACAGAACTCACCAACACACATTGTGTATTTATAGAACTCACCAACACACATTGTGTATTTATAGAACTCATTTTCACACATTTTGGTTTAATTAGCATACTAGTACACAAATTATGTTTTGAACATAAAATATATTCATTTTCTCATCCTTCATCTTAAATTCCTTTTCAAAAAAATTGTGTTATTCATTTTTTACTTTATTGATGGCTTTTGAAAGATACAGCTAAATGTAACCGAGAAAATTACGTCTATAGAGTTATTAGCTGCCCTTCCGAGTTATAACTCAGAAAATATAATTTGTCTATATTTGTTCAGGTCAACAAGCAATCTGAATTATAAGTCTGTCAAATCATTTTTTTTCTTAAGTTTATCAAAAAGTACCATTGTGTATTTCTTAAAAAGATGAGGAATTTCTGCATTCTTATTTTCATTCACACATATTGAGATCAATATTTACACATTATACATTTTTTAAACTACATTCCATATTTTCCATGATAAATATTGCTTAATGAAACAAATAATGAAAGTTTGATGTATTACGTTATTATGAAACTGGTTGCAACAATTATCCATTTTCAAAATACTGACTTTGTTTCAAATCTTAAATACTTTGGCAATGGGAAGCATAACACAGATAAAACAAACTGTATCCCTGTCTATCAAAAAGTAAATGGAATCAGAATGGTATAATCTGTAGGATTTGACAATCATTTTTACTTCATCAAAATGTTAAGCATTTATGGTTAAAAAGAGATTGCAAAGTATATGATTATGCAATAAAAATTAATGAAAACATGCTTTTTTGGTAAGGTTTGAAAAGGCAAGGATATAGTTTGTTCTACCAAGCTGTTGTTTCCCAATGCATTTTTTTATAAATAGGAAACATTTCCCAATGCATTTTTTTATAAATAGGAAACAAAGTCAGAAATGATCAATTTAATTTCAGGCAACTTATCTAATAAATAGACAGCTGACAGCTGAAAATAATTATCTATTGTAACATACTATTACACATTAGAGACTTTCTCTAAAACAAAAAAAACAACATAGTAAATGCAAGTAACAATGAGACTTTTAACTTTCCTAATCCCACACTAACAGATTTAGTTCTTGCTTAAACATCTAATTACTTCTACTTTTCATAGTTCTAAGTTATACCCTTGTTTTAAAGCAATAATTAAAAAAAAAAATAATAATAACACTGCCTTTAATGAATATTCCAGTTGGTAGATGGACAACAACAAAAATTCTCGCAAAAATTGGCAATAAAAAACTAGTCTAAGAAAGATTAGATAATGTTCCAGTCAAGCACGAAAAATAGATACCTCAAATGAACCAATAAAAACTACATAAACTTATAAGAAATACAGTGCAATGTAGAACACATGAAGCAGTGATGTATTATTTTTGTTTGACTTCTCCACTAGTTCAAAGAAAAATTGTCAATTGACAA
Source organism: Mytilus trossulus (assembly GCF_036588685.1). Taxonomy (NCBI): domain Eukaryota; kingdom Metazoa; phylum Mollusca; class Bivalvia; order Mytilida; family Mytilidae; genus Mytilus; species Mytilus trossulus. Next base: position 21,702,517 of record NC_086375.1, read on the forward strand.
AAAAGTCACCAAATCCTTACTCAACTATTTAATATAACTTTCATTCATTGACTGATATCTCCAGTGATAAAATGAAAAATAATATCTTTCTACAGGATAAAAATTTAAACCTAAAAAAATATATCACAGCAAAAATTAACGAGACGTCCCTAAATAAAATAATTGTTTACTTAAATATAATAAAACCTGACGTACAACCAATACCAAAACTAAATCACATGATAAGAGTGAATCAACTTTCCAAAAAGAGAATATTAACATCTGACTACAGGATTTTACAACATCAATATTTGCTCAAACACTTAAATGATTATTCCCTGAAACAGAGCAGGTTTTATTTCTCATAAACAAAATTTAGTATAAAACCTATAAAAAAGATTTACTCAAGCAACACAGCTTACGAGGTTATCAATAAAAATCTTAAATAAAACTCATTAAGTTGACATACTTAAGTACAATGTCTATCCTAACTTTATATTCTAAATATATTTAACATCAGCTGTTCTGTTTATCCACAAACATTCGGTTCTCTGTCTCGTCGGTGGAGGTGTTAGAATTATCATCTAGTATAGAGTATATCTTGATAACTTCTCCCATCCCCTTGGTTACACCTTGTCTAAACAAGAGCTTTGATCCTACAGTTATATGTTCTGGCTGTTTTATAAATTTGAACAGGACTTGAGCTTTCTCACTTGTCCTTATAGAATCCTGTAAAATGAAAACAAAATTTCATTGTGAAACATACAGAAATATTTCTTTTAGGATAAACTTGTTAAATTACTTCTTTCATCTTCTCTTTAATTCTAATTCTAACTTACTATTTCAGTAAGTTGTACCTTAGAATATTTTGTATTTAATTTAAGCTTCTTCTACTTATATGTTTGTTCTAATTTTTCATTCTTTAGATAGTTAACTGTATATTTTTTTTAAAAATGTTCTTTTTTAAATCACCAGACCTTTTGTCCTATCATTTCTAATTATTTTACATGAAACGTTTAGTTTTACCTTTTGATATATCTTTTCTATTCTGCAGATCTGACAAACACTTCCAACATATAAAGTTGTTTCAAATCCTATAGTTATTTTGTTTGTATGGAATAATAAGAAAACATCAGCCTCAAACTGGTAACATACTGATGGCTGTACTTCAGGACTTAGTAGTACCATACCCTGTAATATAATAGATGTCAGTAACTTGTACTCAACTAATGAGTTTAAGATCATATATCAATACATAACTATTGAAATTCAGATCTTTATTATCTGAAGAATTTCAATATTCTTTAAATCATAAATGTGGGTGTACCATATTGATATGTTTATTTGGTAATTTATAATATGAGTTTTGTGTGTAGTTCTAGTTTTTGTTTTGTTGGTTTACACTGAACAACAGACAAATCTTGAAACAGTGTCATTTCTTTGTCCTGATAAATTTCCAGTTTTATCAATGCTTTTTATCCCATGATGAGTCGAAATCTCAAATTGCATTTAATGAAATTTAAATTTATGATAACAGACTCAACTATGGATGAGTCAAACACTTTTGTCTGATACAGGAGTTAAACTATTGATGGCTTTTTCTTCTAAAGAACTTTCTATTTTTTTTCATTTTTTTTTCATATATTTGAGCATGGCAAAGATCTTTTGATTCAATGTAAACATTCTTTCTATAGCTGTATGGAAATTCCTGTTAGTGGTAAAATCAAGTATTAAAAGATATTCTATACACTGACATATTTTAAAGGTAATAAGATGTCAATGTAGAGCTTATATGTCTATACAAATTACCTTCCTGAGGACTTCTCTTTTAACATTGTTTAGAGCAACAGTTGCAGTTTGTCCTGCCTGTATCAAGCGACAAGGGAGTCTATTTCTATATACAGACTTCACATAAACTTTGGTAAATGATCCATCTTCTAATGGTCCTAATTGTAAAGCTTCCCCTTCTTTTATGGAACCCCTATAATAATATACAAATGTACCTAATTCCTGTTATAAATGAAATATCAATGCAATAAGCAACAACAAATTGTAATTTTACAAGCTGAATTACGCCTTTGGGTGCACAATGTACTTGCTGTGTTGAAGACCCATTGTGGCCTTTGGTTTTTTCACTCATTGGTTGGGTTGTCTCATTGACACATTTCCATTTCTATTCTCAATTTTATATCAAAATAAGACATACTTTTTAATCCATGTACAAAATAATTTAGTTGTAACTTGATCTTTTCACCCAACAACTGCCATATGGTACAAAATTCATTACAATTTGTCAATTTTTTGTTGTTTAAAATGCTTGCTTAGTGATATATTGGTGTTTGTGTTGGATTTTTGTGACTTAACTTTAATTTGTGAAAGTTTTGATAATCAGAATACAAGGAAGTCAGTCTCTTTCACTTTTGTTTTATACTTTCAAATATATCCATCAAAGTTATACCAATTTCTTACCTGTGTATAGTACCACCAACCACAGTTCCAACCCCTGGTACTGAGAACATACAGTCAATCTGCAAACAATAAAAGATCAGTCAAAACAAATTTTCATACAAGTGAATTTATACATACTATGTTACAGTCTTTACTAGAAGAAAACAAAAATTTCAAAAGCATCTAGTTTCTAAAACTCATAACCTTTGAGTTAACCATAATTAATAATAAAATGATATTCAAAATCTTGTCTGATACTATCTGATCATTGAATTTTTCAAGTAGATATTGTGGATTCAATAATATTTATTGGATATTAATTTTTGAGGATTTCATTGGTACTTAAGGAACCATGCATTCAAACATTCAAGAATTACACATTTTCTAAAGGAATGTATGCAAAATTATCAAAAATTGATTTCAATTCAAATGCAAGATTTCCGGAATCCACGAAGACTGGTATCCACGAAAATAAATTAATCTGCAGTATACAAAGTTGCTTAACTGCTATGATGATAACACATATATGCCAGGGAAAAAACGTTACGACATATGTACCTGATATTCTGTATGATGTTGTTTTAACTTTTCTCTTTCTTGAACATTTTTCATTGGTGGGAGAACATTGAGGAATTTAGTCAGCAGATCTAAGTGTTTACCAGTTACACTGGACACTGTAAATATTGGTGTGATTCTGAAAAAAATATATGATAAAATAAAATTATTTAATAGTAATATCATGATGATTAAAATTAATTTTCCACATGTTTTAAAGTAAGTGGGGTAGAAATATAGAATTTTCTTATAAAGAAACAAATATATAATGCATGTAAAGATTGAAATAAATGGGGAATGTAAAAATGCCTTGGCTTGCATATAAAGTTATAGAGGGACATTACTCAAGAATGGTGAAAGTGATGCTACCCAAAATGTACTTGATCTGTGTTTTATGGTAGTAAGCATTGTGTATAAGTATGAACATTTTATTGAGGCAAACTTAAATAAGAGAATGGTAACCAATGAATTTAGTGAAATACAAATGTGCAAACAGATGTTTAGACCAACAATACAAGGGCAAACCTTAATGCCCTGTTCACTATTGCAAGGGCATAAAAATGTCAAATGTCTCAATTTGATAGGATGTGTTTTGAAAGAGAGGGAACATGTCTTTATTAATTCAGTTGAAAAATATTTGTTTTACAAATCTGGTTACTTACGTGTCAGAATCAAAATTAGTAGCAGCAGTAATGGCATCGTCGTCAGATTTAATCCTTAAAGGAACTTTTTTACAACCAGGAGATTTTAATATTTTTTCCAGTTGACTAACTGTCCTTTCTAACACAAATCTTCTACATTTGTCTATTTTTGTTACAACTACAAATACTGGCACTTTTAAAGCTAATGTAAATCCTAAGTGTTCTTTGGTTGTACCAGCTGAAAACAAACAAAAAATGTAAAGTGGGGTCATTTAATATCTATTGGATATTTCTTGAAGTACAATTTTATTTGAAATTAAATTTAAACCGCCACAAACATGAATGACTCCTCAGTATTTGTACATTAATGATAGTCAATGACTGGTGAAAAAAAAACTGGAGAAAATTAATTGTTCATCTATAATAACACTTAGTGTACTCCACACTTGTAAACCAGAGTGCATTGATATCATTTAAACACAAGTCAATTATGGATCATTTAAAAGCATACTTGACAACAGTTAAACATCTCTTTCAAGTTGTAAATATTATATGCACATAACAATTTTCATTCTGCCTTATCAATGGATAGTAATCTATGATACCCTTATAAAGTGAAACTGTAATGAAACAAGCAGATGTTTGTGTGTTATCTTACCTAGCCCAGTATTTGCACTAACAACAAGCATGGCAAAATCTGGAGCATAACCAGTCAATCCAAAGATGGTGGTTTTGAGATATTTATGATGTCCAGCTAAGTCTATCAATGTTATAAGTTTGGTGGAGTTTTCACAAATTTCTTCCACTGTTCTTGACTCGCTGTAGTTTATAATCTGAAATAAAGATTATAACAGTTAGTCTAAATATTCTAAACAAATATAAAAATTAAGAAATGTGTTTGAGTACTTCATAATGCATAATAATTATAACCTGATTTATAGAAACTTATCTGTAAATGTGATGAAGTATTTAAGAATTCAATACTTTTTTTCCATTATAGTGGAAAGCAAAGTAATGTTGAACACTTAATCAATCCAATAGTTACCTCCCCTTTTCCATTAAAACCCAGAATCTCATGACTTATACTGGATGTCCTTCCAGACTGTATTTCATGTAAATGACGGAACAGATTTAGTCTTGCTCTCCCTCGTCCATTGTCTAATTCTCCCTGAGTTAATACGCCAAGTAGCGTACTCTTTCCAGCATCTACATTCCCAAGGACTGCTAGTCTCAAATCAATAAACTACAAAAGGCAAAAGTTCAAACAACTATTATGTTTGCTGCAGCAAAGTATGCAATAAATTGTCATTTCTTTAATCATATTTCTGAGCAAAAATCATTCAACTGAATATTTATTTAACAATATTTTTCTTACAGACTGGAATTTGATATAGTCAAGAATTAAATTATACCTGTTGGTCTTCTGGAACTTTTCTGACTAAAATTTCTAAAGCATGCCTTGGATTTTCTCCCCCTTCTGCATCTATTGTTCTTTCTCTTAATATTGAAGTTGAGGCACCTAGCCTAAAAATATATTCATAAATAAACTTTAATTCAATGTAAATCTGAATTCAAGGTTTTGTTCATGACATTCTTCAACTTTCAAGGAGAGAATTAAAATATTTTCCTGGTATTTGATAAATAAAGTATTGGTATATCTTAATCTTCAAAATAATATTGTTTTTATTATGTCAGGCATATTCTTTATTTTGTTGACCATACATTTAGTGCATATTCATGCTTTTTGTTTCTATATAGATTAGACCATTGGTTTTCCCATTTGAATGGTTTTACACTAGTAATTTTTGGGGCCCTTTATAGTTTGCTGTTTGGTTTGAGCCAAGGCTCTGTGTTGAAGGCCATACCTTGACCTATAATGGTTTACTTTTATAAATTATTACTTGGATGGACAGTTGTCTCATTGGCACTCATACCACATCTTTCTATGTCTATATATTATTACAATGAACCAATTTTACAATATTTTAAAACAATCTGTTAATATGATACATGTATGTGTTCAGTGTGGGACTTGTGTGTACTAGATCGATAAACAGATAATCAAGTCTTCTACCAGAGATATCATAAAGTTTCAGCCACTTGAAACAAAGTGAATAATTCACATTTAAGCTCATGACTTGTAATTCAAGTTATTAACGTGTAGAAAATTTGATAATCTATAAATATTCATTTTTTTAAAAGAAGATTCTAACCTTAATGCCATGGTTTGTAATGTTTCCATTGACTTGTCTAACTCTGGTTTGGTCAATCCTGCTAACAATCCATTATCTTCTACACCAATCTCATAGATTGCCTCCCCTTCTCCTTCTTCTAGCCTCCATTTCATCTGAGTTATCAAATGCTCTAGTCGGGATTCAGTTGGATTCACTAATTTTAACTGTAAAATAATCACCTTATTTCCTTATCATTTTATAAAATTGAGAATGGAAATTGGAAATGTGTTAAAGAAACAACAACTCGAACAAAGAGCAGAAAACAGCAGAAGGCCACCAGTGGTTCTTCAACATAGATAGTGGACTTTAGACTCTTACATGTCTTATCATTGATTCAGTATTTGACATAATTTAATTGTAACATGAATTTTGATAAATTCTCATAAACTTTTGTAATTTTCTATATATGTTTTACTTATATATTTTCAAATTTATCTAACACTTGAATAACCTTAGATGCTATTGACCTTAACTTTGAACCTTCTTTTAAATCAATATACACGTAGTTGGAATTATTGTAACGAAGGAAATCACTGAACATAACAGATCATTCTAAAAAGACCAAAGTTTAAATCATAAATGAGGAAGTAAGCACGATTACTTGTCTATTGAAAGAAAGATAAACAACTGTAAAAAGTAAATACCTTGTATTCAATGTTTCCTTCTTCAACCTGAAATAGTAGAAAAAAAGTTTATAAAATACCTCAAGGAAAATATAGGAACTTTTTACTTCACACACTATGTTGAGATCTTTCAATGAATTTTTTTACATCATCTACCGTCTAGTTTTTAGAAATTGAAAGCCAATTACTTTTTGTATGCAAAGAATGGTGAATCAGCTAATACACATTAAAATTGTACCAAAAGTCAATTACTAATACACATAAAATTGTCCTAGGTCACAGTAACTGTAACTTAATAATTACAAAGTGTTTACACTACAGTATTTATGCTTTTCTGAGTTAATCACCAATAAGTTTTGCTTCCAAAACTATAAATCCATTTTTGGGGGGAAAGTATGCTTAAAATATTTCGTCGCTGTTATGCAAAAACCTCGTATCTAAGGTTTTCATAATTTTACACCAGGCAATAAAAACTGATTTTTTTTTATCGATTATTTAGAATTAAATATTTATGTTCCAATGTATGCAAAAATATCGTATCTTCTAACCAATCAATTACCAAGGCGAGCAAAAATTTCTGCACCTATATTGTATTTTCAAAGCTTTTCATTATTTCTAAGCTAAACATAATATATTAGACAAAAAATTGACAAAACTGTACCTGTTATAATCTCAGCTGCTAGTGCCATCTTTTTTTTCTTTTGAGATATGATATTTTCGCACAACAAAATGTCTCACCAATCCGACTACACTTTTTCGTCACTTGTCAGAATTCGGGTTAATGATTGGTTAGAAGATCAGATATTTTCGCATTCAGTGGAACATACATATTTAATTCTTAATAATCGATAAAAAGATTTCCGCAAAAAATTGAGATACGAGGTTTTTGCATAACAGCGACGATTTGTCAAATGCATACATGTGAACCTCCCGACGGGAGTACAAAACTCCCGTTTTCAGGGGTCTACTCCCGTCCTCCCGTTTAGGAGAAAAAACTCCCGTGTATGAAATATTTCATGAATGAAAATTTTCAGACGCCATATTTGATCATTTCTTACTACTGTACGGGTGTAATTGACACCTGTGTTAAATTTTACCTGTACATCAAAGAAGATGTATAATTAATTGGCTTCACTTGACAGCTGGGGTGTCAAACATACTTGTAATCAACGATGTTTACCTCTGACTAACTGCCGTTGTGTTATAAAAACGATGTGTATTGGGAATATTGAAATACATTTTTGTTACTTCCCTTTGTTTTATCCTGTTTTCAGTTATTTTGCTTTTAAAGATGTAAATTGTAAAAAGACTATAAATGATTAATATTTTAATCAAATAATCATAAAAGGATGTTGATTAAATGAATTTAAATGTTTTTGGACAAATAAAAAAATATAAATTTATAAATTATTTTAGCAATCTAGACCTTCTTTTATGGATTAAATTGAAGTTTATATTATAAATCTGTTTATTGAATATGACCGGAATATACAATATTGAAAACAACACGTTATTAATTTCTTGCGTCCGAAGCGCTTTTCTGGATTTACCTTCATCAGGAACGCTCAAAGCCAAACATTTGAAATCCAAAGATGTATAAGTACCGAAACCGTTGAAGAGCTGTATGTCAAAAATACCTAAAATAAATAGCCAAATTCATCTAAAGCCAACTTTGCCTGAGGGAGTTGAAACCTTAGTTTCTTAATAATTTATAAATTTATAAACGGACAAATATGTACATTTAGACTAATTAAAGTTCTAATTTAAAGTTTTAGTTAGTTTAATTGGGATTATAAAACCTTGGGTTTGAGAATTGTAGATGTTAGAATATACAAGATTTTATTGTGTAAGCTAGAAATAGCAAAACATTTTACAATGTTTATGTCTTTTTAAGTTTTCTACAAATATGACTTTCATAATGCTTAAAAGCCATTCAGTACTACTGTTAGTGTTTGTTATTTTTTTAATTTATTTATGATGTTGCAAACAAACATGTAGAGCTTATTTCTTTCTTATTTGTCTATACATTTACCAATGATAAGGAGATGGAGACATGAATAATCAAAATTTGCGGTCGTATAAAAATCTATACAGATAAGATAGATAAATATAATGATTTATTTGCAAGCAGTGAACAATCATTTATCAAAAACAAAACAAAACTATTTTTTAAAACAGGAAACAGATTTTTCTTAATATTTTATTTTATTCAAATTGAAAGGCAATAAGGGACCATAAGGGTACTTTAAACATATTACAATTTGTAGAAAAAACACAATTTCTACTTCATATGGTTACATTTACGACAAAATTTATGTCGATAAAAAACCTCCTGATCTGAGTCCTAATCTCCTGACCAAAATTTCCAAATCTCCTGATCTGAGTTTCACAGTCCATCACATGTATGCAAATGATCAGTAATACAATCTGGGAGTTTAACAATTTTTTTTTAACATTAAATCAAACCAATTTTGCTATTACTATATCTATACATTGTACATTGTTTTGTATTATGGACAAGTAATTTCATTCTTTTGACTTAATATAAAATTTAATTTTAATTTGAAATTTAATGCTACATGTATGTCCCAGCAGAGATATTTTAGAGATCAAGTATATACATGTATACATTTGTACTTCTTCTTCTTCTATGATATACGAGTAGTACATGTAATTAAACTCAGTATAAGTACTCAATACTTGTACGTTATGTACATTGTACATGTAGGTGCTGGTAATGTCTATTTACAATAAAAGATCAAAGATAAAAAATATTTAGTGCATGCTGTACAGATGATGCAGGATGTTAGATTATAAATCAGGCCTATGACTTGTGTCTTGCACTATCTCTTAATTCTGAAGCTAAGCCATGCTGGAATTTCGAATAGTATGTTCTTACACCTTATGTAGTTTAAATTTTCAAGAACAAACTTTCCATGCATGTATAACTGTTTAAAAAAATATAAATACAGTTACTCAAAACTGAGACTACTATAACACATGTGTTATAGTAGTCTCAGCTCAAAACCAGCTAATAAAATGAACTTTTTTATAATCTTACATAATTTATCCATAAAAAGAAAGTTTTTTATATAAATTTTGCTACACTTTTATGTTAAAATTAAATGGGAATGTGTGTGATGTCCAGTAATTGGAGACAAATAGGATGAGGTGAAATGATTCTTTTGAAGTTATTTGTTAAAGTTCATAATTACAACAACCTGGACTGGCATATGTTGACCTCTGTTGATGCATTTGATTTGATCTTCTATATGCGTGTAAAAGCCTTAAAGGTAGCCAAATAAACGAAGTATACTTAAAACTTAATACGTAAAACAAGTGCCAAAAATAAAAATGCATTTTACTGTATCATATTGACATAATACAACGTCATGAACTATTGACAGGCTAAAACGAAACCAAAACAAACCTCCGGTGGCAACGAATTTGACATATCGCTCTCTATTCCGTGGTGATGGTGATCCATTTCTAACATCTTCAGTTAGTTAATTATATATATAATATGATGAACGTCGACATAACAAGATTTCTATACAGTTATGAGAGATATTGTTCGATGTTTAATTGGCCACAAAAAGATTTCCTTTCTGTGCGCCATATTGCATCAGCTGTGGCAACAATAATATCAAATCGGTGTCGGGAATTTCCGTTTTACGGATGTATATATATACATGATATAGCCAGGTATACGTAACCAGAGACATTATGTCTCTGACGTAACATTCCTATTATCAAGGCTGTGATTAAAAATATTTATAGATACTCGCACACACATTCGAACTTTATTATTTTCACATTCATACCAACATTTAAATTAAAGGTAAAAAAAATAGAGGCAAGATATAGTCAAGGATTTACTAAATCATAGTTTTGAACAGGGATTTCTGTTCAAATCTGTATTGCCATTATATAGCATGTGAACAGAGACATATAATACAAAAATGCCATTGTATTATATGTCTCTGATGTGAACAACATAACAAAAAAAACAAATAAAAATAGTATCTCAAATGTTTGTAAAACAATTGAAAGGTTTTTCCTGTAAAAGTGATGTTTTTCTTAGAGATTTTTACAAATTTTCTGTTTCATGAACATTTCTCGGTAACCGTTGTAATTTGTGATTTCTGTCTGAATCTTTACATCGTATCAATGTATACTTTGTGAAGAAAATGATATAGAAACACTTTAACAGATACTGACCTAATTTTCCATCCGACATCTTGTGGTGACCGTGAATGCAGTTACGGTCATCAGCTTTACCCCAGTGAATTGTGGCAATTTATTCTGAATTTTGTTATCATTTTTTTTAATTAATGGATAATATCAGAAGTCCGTTACTACTGATAGCCTTCTGATAATAAGTTTAATTCTTGTATTCATGCCTTTTCTCAGATTATCGTTTAATTTTCGTATATATAACCAGAGATATATATGTCTCTGATATAACTTCAGCAACGAAATCGGATTTTAGGAAGATAATTAACATCTTTAATGAAAAAAACAATACAAGAGATGTATCATGACATGTCTGTTTTCCATTCGTTTGATGTGTTTGAGCTTTCGCCTGATTTTGCCATTTGTAAAAGGATTTTCCGTTTTGAAAATTTCTCTTGGAGTTCGATTTTTATTGTGTAGTCTTGTCTTAATTTTTGCTGATATGCTTGGTCTATATTTGCCGTTTTGTGCTTCTTTGTAGATATGGAAGTTTTAAACTACCTCGACTGGCTATACAGCCCTTGAACGGTCGGAAGTGCTTCAATCTTTCACGGTTACATATTTGTTTGTTTTCATAGTGATTAAAGGGGCACTAGCTACGAGATATATAAAAAAATCTTCAGTAAGATTTTTTTTTGTTCAATCAATAATGAAAGTGAAAAAGTGAAATAATAATTCGCTTTTATCAGCCAAAAATGTCAAATTAAGCGATGAAACATTGATAATTACTGTTTCACTTGCAAGTGAATTAGCCGACCTCATTTAATCCGTATTCATGTGAACTTCAATTTAATCCCTCGCTAGAGATTGACAACGCATGCATTATACTTTCTTTGACTCACCAGTCGGCTCAGTAGTCAGCACTTCGATGTTGAAATGAATATCAATTATATAGTCATTTTATAAATGTCCTGTTCACTAAACTAAGGATTTTCTTATCCCAGGCATAGATTAACTTACCCTATTTGACACAACTTTTTTGGAATTTTGGGTCCTCAATGCTCTTCAACTTCGTACTTTTTTGGCGTTATAATTTTTTTGATCGAAGTGTCACTGATGAGTCTTAAGTTGACGAAACGCGCGTCTGGCGTATTAAATTATAATCCTGTTACCTTTGATAACTTTTTACACCACTGGGTCGATGCCACTGTTGGTGAACGTTTCGTCCCCGAAGGTATCACCATCTAAGTAGTCAGCACATGTATGTTGACATGAATATAAATTAGGCAGTGGCTATTTGACCGGCTCCGGCTAAATAGCAAATTTGCTATTTGACTGGCACCGGCAACATAGTAAATTTGCTATTTAGCCAGCACTGAATAAAACTGTTCATTAATGTGATTAGCAGCGAAGAAAAAAGCTTAATAATAATTAAAAATCATTTTATCACAATATGAAGCATTAGAAATATAGTACAATAAAAAAAAATATTGAAGATGTTCATAACTAAAAAAATCATAACTTTATAATATCAATTAAAAGCATGAAAACAAATTTGTTTATATACATTACTAAATATATGTCTTTTTCTAAAATATTTTAAATCTGTGATACATCATTACTCTATATTACCAAATTTTGCTGAACACTTTCTGATTGCCTTAAATTCTGTGCGAACAGAACGAGACCTCAAGACAAGTGGTATATTTCATAAGAGAACTCTGTTTCAGCATTCTCGAATGATTTACCTGAATATAAATATCAAGATTTGTGACACCATATGCTTGGACATATATCCTGAAACAGTTTTCACTACGGTCTGAAGTAAAACTGAAGCAGAAAGAGAGCAGTGATAGAGAGATTATATGGACCACTACAACAAACAGTCATCGGTCTTCCAAAAAAGAGGACCCGAAAAGCAATTGTGGACCATTTCACATAAGAAAAGTTCCAAAGAAATCGGATTTCTTTTATAAGACGGTTTGTTGGAAGCGATTTAGCAAAAAAATGCTGCTGATAGCAACATTTTAATAACCGAGGAACAAGTTGAAGCAAGACCTGTCTTGTTTGGACTCAATTGTAAACCGTTTAATTGATTTAATCAAAAAGTATTGTCAAAAAGATGCATGGGTCTATTTTAAAAAGCGTTTATAAAGAGAAATAAAAGAACCCTATGCACACATGATACAGATTCAAAGGAAGCCAGTGTAATGTGTAGTTCCTGTGTGGAGTGGCAACATTTATCTTGTGCTAGATTAAAACAACTTTCAAAGGCAAAGAACTGGTTTTGTAGCAATTGCAAATGTTAAATCATGTGTCCTTTTCAAATCGTAGCAAACAACTTTTAATATTGTCTCTTTTAGGATGTACGTAGTTTTACATAACACTATATTTATAGCATGGCAGGATATTAAAACGGCATAGATTTTACACAGATTTGGACATCAACCTTTTCAAAAATATTTTTGAAAAGAATATATATTTAAAAATGTATATACAAATGTGTTTTCATGCTTTTAATTAATATTATAAAGTTATAAATTATTTATTTATGAACATCTTCAATATTGTTTTTGTTAATGTACTCAGTGTATTTCTAATGCTTAATATCGTGAAAAATGATTTTAAATTACTATTAAAAGCTTTTTATTCTCTGCTAATCATATCAATGAACAGTTTTATTTAGTGCCGGCTAAATAGCAAATTTGCTATTTTGCCTGTGCCGGTCAAATAGCAAATTTGCTATTTAGCCGGTGCCGGTCAAATAGCCACTGCCTATAAATTATATGGTCTTTATTTTTTTATAAATTTCCTGTTCACTAAACTTTTCGAAAACTAAGGATTTTCTTATCCTAGGCATAGATTACCTCAATCGTATTTGGCACAACTTTTTGAGATTTTGGTCCTCAATGCTCTGTAACTTTGTACTTATTTGGCTTTATATCTATTTTGATCTAAGTGTCACTAATGAGTCTTATGTAAACGAAACGGTACCTTTGATAACTTTATAGAGATATAACAAGATGTAATATGAGTGCCAATGAGAAAAATCTCTTCAAATAAACTCATTATAGATACCAAGATCGAAATTTTGTATGTGCGATAGATGCGCGATTTTCCTACAAACGACTCCATCAGTGACTCCATCGAAACTAAAAAGTAAAGCATATAAAGTCCGAATAGATAACTAAGATGAAAAGCACAGAGCTCACACAGAACAGCAATTAAGCTATAAAAAAGGGCGTTAAAAAAACTATATACTTATCCTTTGTGTTTGCTTATTTAAAAGCAAACAAGAAATACATGTTCACCTTTAAATCATGCATGCAATGCACCAAATATACAGACATGTGCAACTTACATTCAAAGATACCAAAGGGACAGTCAAACTCATAAAATCTAAAATAAAATGACAACGCCATGGCTAAAAATTAAAAAGACAAACAGACAAACAATAGTACACATGACACAACATAAAAAACTAAACAACACGAACCCACCAAAAACTAGGGGTGATCTCATGTGCTCCGAAAGGGTAAGCAGATCCTGCTCCACATGTGGCACCCCTCGTGTTGCTTATGTGATAAGAAATCCGGTAAAAAGTCTATTTCGGCAGGTCATACTCATGAACGGGAAGGGAATTTTAGTTACGACGTAAGGAACATATCCGATATCATTTGTGAAACGGTAATTCCATAACAGTCAACCACTCGTGATGGCGTCCGTAAAATTTACGAAGGGATGATTTCAACTTCACCATTTGGAACTCTTGGTTTAATAACTTCCTTGTGAGGAGCAACCCTCTATCAAGGAAATCAGGATATGAAATGCAAGCGGAAATAGCGTATCAATTGGGAAATATGTACCCCGTAAGGCCTGTATGCAGGTGCTGCTGGAATGTTGCTACTTAGAAATGGAAAGTTCACAATTTGAAAGTTGACATAATCTCTTTTGTCGTAATGTTTTGTTTTCAACCGACCCTCATTGTCAATCTCTAGATGTAAGTCAAAATATGAGGCCGACTTAACTGTATCTGTAGTATCTTTTATCTCTAGTATAATGGGATAGATGCGTTCCACCAAATTTTGAATTATTTAGTGAAAGAACATCATCACATATAGCGGAAAGTAGAGTTAAAGGATATTGCTAACTTCTTGTTTTTCTTCCTAAGAAGTTCCTGCATGAAGCCAGCCTTTTAATAATAAAGAAACAAGTCGGCAAGTAGAGGGACACAGTTTGTTCCCATTGGAATGCCGACAGTCTGTTGAAAAACACGTCCTCTGAATGTAACAAATATGTTGTCAATCAAGAAACCAAGCATCTTGTTTCAGAGAACTTTTTGTTTGAATCAGAGTGATCCTTTACAAAGAAGGATTTATTCCTCCCTAAGACAAGATACTTGTATCTACGTTGGCCATTCTTTTTTATGAAGCAAAGCAATACCAACTCTTTCAATTTGTCTTTAAGTTTGGGATGTGGAATACTTGTGTATAGCGTAGAAACGTCAAATGTTTTAATACTGTTACAAGATGAAAGAGAGTTAGATTGTATGTACTCTAAAAGATCTTTGGATTTTTTAAGTATCCACATCTGATTCACGCCACCTCTAGAATAGGCAGTTTCACAATTACTTAGAAGCCCGTCTTTGATGGCTGATAAAATAGATTTTAATAATTTAGAAAGAGGTTTCATGGAGCACTTGGAAGACCCTGCAATATACCGTTGTTTGTAAGGACACTTATGTAGTTTAGGTATCCAATAAACTTAACCATGAAAACTTAACTTTGACCAATAAACAATTAAAATGAGGCCAAGGTCAGATAATACCTGCCAGACGACAAATACACCTTGCAAACCTTGCAAAACAGACAAATACACAAAAACCTAACACTGAGCAATGAATAATGAAAAAGATGTCAATGTCAAATAAAACATGTGAGGTTGACATGTAAATCATATATTTCCGTACATATATACAGTAGACTAACTGCATATAGTAGAAGATTAAATTGCTTCGCTGAGCATAGCCTGGTACCACTACAGAGGTTAAACCCTAAACAGCTGGGGCAAATTTGGACACAAAATTCAATCTTTTTCATACTATAGGTTTTTTACACAAAATTCAATCTTTTTCATACTATAGGTTTTTGACACAAAATAAATGTCAAGATCTCACAAATCTATTGCCCAATACTGTGCAATTAAATATCCTTCTTGAATTTTTTTAAATATTTGGGAAAAAAGTTTTGAAACCCTTAAAAAAAGTCCCCAAAACTTTTTGAATCCCCCTGTGAGCAATTATCTAACACTTAATCCCAGCCTTTCCTTTGTAGTATGGAACCTTGTAGTACAATTTCAGAAAAATCCATACTCTTAAAACAAAAGTCATTGTCTGGAAACTAGAAAAAATGCTGGTTTTTGGCACTTTTTGGCCCTTAGTTCAAGTGGGCACATTACCCCCAAATTCAATCCCAGCCTTCCTTTTGTGATATGGAACCTTGTGGTACAATGCAATACTTAAACGCAAGTTATAATCCTGAATGTAGAATATGCATGAAAAATCCAATAGGGGCCCCCCATTCCTAAACGGTTAGAACCCTTATCCCCAAAATCAATCCTAACCTTTCCTTATTGGTATCTTATTATATTTCATAGAAATCCATTCACTCTAACTAAAGTTATTGTCCAGAAACCAAATGTGTCTTTGTACGCCGCAGACAACAAAGATGACGACATCATAACATTATAATATCCCCAAAAAATGTTTGCAGTCCTATAAAATTAGACCAAAACACAATAAGATACTTTGCTGAGTGCAGCCTGATACAACCACAGAGGGCCAAATTTGGACACCATGTTAAAGCTTGATACTGTCTGAATTTGGATTGTGATGAAATGTTTGACATAATATACGTTTCTGACACAAAACAAATATCAAGATCTTACAAATCTATTACGCAATACTGTGCAATTTAAGATTTCTTCATGAAACTTTATATAAATTTTGAAGAAAAAAAAATGAACCCTCCCCCCCCCCCAAAAAAAACAACAACTTTTTGAATCTCTCCTTTCAGCAATTACCCCTACTTTATCCCTGCCTTTCCTTTGTAGTATGGAATCTTTTAGCATAATTTCAGAGAAATCCATACACTTAAACACAAGTTATTATCGGGAAACTAGATATATGCTAGTTTTTGGCCCCTAGTTTCTGCATGAATGGGGCAATAACCTCCAAACTCAATCCTAGCCTTCCTTTTGTGACATGGAACCTTGTGGTACAATGCAAGATAGATCCATACTCTTATATACAAGTTATGGTCCAGAAATGACAAAAATGTTTCTTTTTTACCCCCTTTTGGCCCTTAATTCCTAAACTGTTGGCACCATAACCACCAAAATGAATCCATACCTTCTACTTGTGGTATTAAACATTCTGGAACAATTTCAGACCAATTGAAATTCTTATACACAAGTTATTATCCTGAAAGTATAAAAATGCTTATTTTGGGCCCCTTTTGGCCACCTAAAATTCCTAAACGGTTGGGACCATCTATCTGAAAATCAATCCCAATCGGGATGAAAATTTCAGGAACTCAATTTTCGGCTCTCCCTTGACACCATTTGCGAGTATGGTCTTGAGGAAATGATGATAGTCCGTCGGAAGGGGACGATAAACGGCTGACCCTTGTTAAGAGAGAGCCATATCTCTTGCACGTTAAGGACACCCTTGTAGATTTCGATAAAGAGAAGGCTAATGCCGCTACAAGGCAGTACTTACACCCGCATAGTGGAAAGGAATTAATATAAGTTGCAAAACTTGTTTCCCCATCCTCTATAAATAAATATGTTTAAACTAAACCTTGTGGTATTGAGCCTACTTATTACATTTCAAAGAGATCCATTAATGTAAACTAAAGTGATTGTCCAGACACCAATTTGTCTTCTGACGACATCATACCGTTATATGATCCAAAATTTTTTTTGGCTGTCTTAAAAACTTAACCATAACTATTGAACCATGAAAATGAGGTCACGGTCAGATGACACTAGCCAGCTGGATACTCAACCTTACAATTCTCCCACCAAATATAGCATACAGAAGAAAAAAAAATCAAAACCTTAACTTTGACCACTGAACAATGAAAATGAGCTCAAAGTCAGATGACACCTGCCAGTTGGACATGAACACCTTACAATCATTTCATTTATCAAATATAGTAGACTTATTGCTTATAGAGTCGGATGTATGGGCTTAAACTTGAAAAAGAAACCTTGTTCCCTGATCTGTAAAATGAGGTTCAGGTCATATGTAAACTGTATGATGTGCATGAGGAACTTGCAAGGTATGCATATACTAAATATAGTTATCCTGTTACTCATAATAATAAAGAAATGAACTATGAAAATTAAGTCAAGGACAATGAAAATATGACAGATGGAATCTTCATTACATAAGGCATCTATATATAAAATTGAAGCATCTTGGTCTTCCATCTTCTAAAATATGAAGCCAAGAAGAAGTTTTTCAACGCCGCCACTAGATCACTATCTCTCTGTCGAACTTTCTGCAACAGGCTCAACAAAATGTGATTGTGTTTTTATTTACAAAATGCCTTCTTTGTATTAGAACCATGTTTCAACAATGCCATCATCTTTGCTAATATATCAATCATAAATAAGGGTTCTTTTTAAAAGGTTCTCAAGTTAATCAATCCTTTTTTACAGATTCAAAACGTTTAGCCTAGAAGTTTCACTTACAATTGAAATCTAAAGTCTCTAAAGAGCATATGTTGCTCACCTTGGTCTATGTGCATATCAAGCAATTATCTCTATCTTTAATGAACTTGGCCCAGTAGTTACAGAGGAAAATATTTTGTAAAAACATTATGGTCATGTTGACTTATTTGTAGGTCTTAATTTGCTGTATATTATTGCTATATACAGTTTATTTCTACCTATAACAATATTGAAGATAATAACCAAAAGTTGCAAAATTTTCTTAAAATTACAAATTCTAAGTAGTTTAAGGGGAGAAGATACCCCAATGAAGATTGTGTCTAAGTTTGTTTAGATTTGGCCCAGTACTTTCAGAGAAGAAGATTTTTGAAAAGGTTAATAACGATAACACTAACGACTTACAACGGACGCCAAGTGATGAGAAAAGCTCACTTGCCCTTTGGGCCAGGTGAGCTAATAACTAGAGGCTCTAAAGAGCCTGTGTCGCTCACCTTGGTCTATGTGCATATTAAACAAAGGACACAAATGGATTCATGACAAAATTGTATTTTGGTGATGGTGATGTGTTTGAAGTTCTTACTTTACTGAACGATTTTGCTTCTTACAATTATATCTATCATGAACTTTGCCCATTAGTAACAGAGAACTATATTTGGTAAAAATTTACATAAATTTACCAAATTAATGAAAATTGTTAAAAATTTACTATAAAGGGCAATAACTCCTTAAGGGGTCAATTGACCATCTAGGTCATGTTGACTTATTTGTAGATCTTACTTTGCTGAACATTATTGCTGTTTACAGTTTATCGCTATCTATAATAGTATTCAAGATAACCAAAAACGGCAAAATTTCTTTAAAAATTACCAATTGGAGGGCAGCAACCCAACAACCAGTTGTCCAATTCATCTGAAAAATTCAGGGCAGATAGATATTGACTTGATTAACAATTTAACTTCGTGTCAGATTTGCTCTAGATGCTTTGGTTTCATAGTTATAAGCAAAAAACTGCATTTTACCCCTATGTTCTATTTTTAGCCGTGGCGGCCATCTTGGTTGAATGGCCAGGTCATCGGACACATTTTTCAAACTAGATACCCCAAAGATGATTGTGGCCTAGTAGTTTCAGTGGAGATTTTGTAAAAGATTACTTAGATTTATGAAAAATGGTTAAAGATTGACTATAAAGGGCAATAACTCCTAAAGGAGTAAACTGACGATTTTGGTCATGTTGACTTATTTGTAGATCTTACTTTGCTGAACATTATTGCTGTTTACAATTTATCTCTATCTATAATAATATTCAAGATAATAACCAAAAACAGCAAAATTTCCTCAAAATTACCAATTCAGGGGCAGCAACCCAACAACCGATTGACCGATTCATCTGAAAATTTCAGGGCAGATAGATCTTGACCTGATAAACATTTTTACCCCCTGTCAGATTTGCTCTAAATGCTAGATCTTACTTTACTGGACATTCTTCTTGCTATAATTATCTCTATATATAATGAACTTGGCCCAGTAATTACAGTGGAAAATATATTACAAAAATTTATGAAAATTGTTAAAAAATGACTATAAAGGGCAATAACTTCTTAAGGGGTAAACTGACGATTTTGGTCATGTTGACTTATATGTAGATCTTACTTTGCTGAACATTATTGCTGTTTACAGTTTAACTCTATCTATTATAATATTCAAGATAATAAATAAAAAATTGCCAAATTTCCTTAAAATACTTATTCTGGGGCAGCAACCCAACAACAGGTTGTTTGTTTTGTCTGAAAATTTCAGGGTAGATAGATCTTGCCCTGATAAACAATTTATTCCTGTCAGATTTTCTCTAAATGCTTTGGTTTCAGAGATATAAGCCAAAATCTACATTTCGCCCCTATGTACTATTTTTAGCCATGGCGGCCATCTTGGTTGGTTGGCAGGGTCACGCCACACATTTTTTAAAACTAAGTACCCAAATGATGATGGTGGCCAAGTTTGGTTAAATTATGCCTAGTAGTTTCAGAGGAGAAGATTTTTTAAAAGAATACTTAAATTTATGAAAAATGGTTAAAAATTGACTATAAAGGGCAATAACTCCTTAATGGGTCAATTGACAATTTTGGTCATAATGACTTATTTGTAGATTTTACTTTGCTGAACATTATTGCTGTTTACAGTTTATCTCTATCTATAATACTAATCAAGATAATAAGCAAAAACTGCAAAATTTCCTTCAAATTACTAATTCAGGGGCAGCAACCCAACAACTGGTTGTCCAATTTGTCTGAAAATTTCAGGGCAGATAGTTCTTGACCTGATAAACATTTTTATCCCATGTCAGATTTCCTCAAAATGCTTTGGTTTTTGAGTTATAAGCCAAAAACTGCATTTTACCCCTATGTTCTATTTTTAGCGGTGGCGGCCATCTTGGTTGGTTGACCTGGTCACGCCACACATTTTTTAAACTAGATACCTCAAAGATGATTGTGGCCAAGTTTGGATTAATTTGGCCCTGAAGTTTCAGAGGAGAAGATTTTTGTAAAAGATGACTTTAATTAACGAAAAATGGTTAAAAATTGACTATAAAGGGCAATAACTCCTAAACGGGTCAACTGACCATTTTGGTCATGTTGACTTATTTGTAGATCTTACTTTGCTGAACATTATTGCTGTTTACAGTTTATCTCTATCTATAATAATATTCAAGATAATAACCAAAAACAGCAAAATTTCCTCAAAATTACCCAATTCAGGGGCAGCAACCCAACAACCGATTGACCGATTCATCTGAAAATTTCAGGGCAGATAGATCTTGACCTGATAAACATTTGTATCCCCATGTCAGATTTCCTCAAAATGCTTTGGTTTTTGAGTTATAAGCCCAAAACTGCATTTTACCCCTTTGTTCTATTTTTAGCCGTGGCGGCCATCTTGGTTGGTTGACCAGGTCAAGCCACACATTTTTTAAACTAGATACCCCAAAGATGATTGTGGCCAAGTTTGGATTAATTTGGCCAAGTAGTTTCAGAGGAGAAGATTTTTGTAAAAGATTACTTTAATTAACGAAAAATGGTTAAAAATTGACTATAAAGGGCAATAACTCCTAAACGGGTCAACTGACCATTTTGGTCATGTTGACTTATTTGTAGATCTTTCTTTGCTGAACATTATTGCTGTTTACAGTTTATCTCTAACTATAATAATATTCAAGATAATAACCAAAAACAGCAAAATTTCTTCAAAATTACCAATTCAGGGGCAGCAACCCAACAACCGATTGACCGATTCATCTGAAAATTTCAGGGCAGATAGATCTTGACCTGATAAACATTTTTACCCCCTGTCAGATTTGCTCTAAATGCTTTGGTTTTTGAGTTATAAGCCAAAAACTGCATTTTACCCCTATGTTCTATTTTTAGCCGTGGCGGCCATCTTGGTTGGTTGACCGGGTCACGCCACACATTTTTTAAACTAGATACCCCAATGATGATTGTGGCCAAGTTTGGATTAATTTGGCCCAGTAGTTTCAGAGGAGAAGATTTTTGTAAAAGATTACTTTAATTTACGACGACGGACGACGACGACGACGACGGACGACGACGACGGACGACGGACGCCAAGTGATGAGAAAAGCTCACTTGGCCCTTCGGGCCAGGTGGGCTAAAAATACTGCAACATAATTGAAGATTGAAGAGGATGTATGACATTGTATTTTTTCACTAATAAGTATTTGAAAAAATATACAGATCAATTATAAAATATTCATTGTAATGCCTGATGTTTAAAAATAATTAATGCCAACCTTTATAATATTTATGATCAATGCAATATGCTTGTTGTAAATGTAAAGCAAATATAAAACAAAACAACAACAAATAAGGAATGTTTACAAGCTGCAGATAACATGTTCTGTGTATTTAAAAACTCAAATTCGATAACTACAAAACAGAAGTCAATTTGTCATTAATTGCCAATAACTTTGTTTATAAGCTGCATTTAAATGAAACCTTGAATCTGGCTATTTCACATAATCAATAAAATCAATTGTGATAACTTTTTGATAATTTTTTTAGCATTTAATTTTAAATCACAGAATACTAAATGGAATTTTAACAGCAGTTTGGAGAAACTTGTCAGATAAATTTTGTGTGACCATATTCAAAAATAAATCGTAAATTTGTTCACACAGAGGAACAAGACAGATATTGGTATAAATTAACATTGAGAAAATATATTTTCCAAAGCATTATTTTTCATGTATCTGACTTTAGTAAGTTATTTAATAAGTCAAAGCCTTTGTTTCTCTCTTGCATTCTATATGCTACATTGTTCATATATTTCTCTCATTCAATTGATGGTACATTATTTTACTCCACTCAAATTGCAACAATCCTGGTATCTTCTACACTGATGAATGTCACACAGTACTACTGTGAAATGAATGAGTTCTCCTTGCTGGCAAGATAGAGATTAGTTAGGGAGCACCAGTATCATGTTTGCTGGACAGCTATGTCACTTATGGTTTCTTATGTCAGCTTTTGTCTTGTGCTGTTAAAAGATATTGGATGATAATTTCATAAGGTGATAGTTCATTTCTGAGCATAAAAGTAATCAAAATGTATTGCATGTATACACCTGGTTCAATTTTATTGGTATTAGTTCTCCACTAAAACAAAATTGTTCTCTAAGTGTTCATGAAATATTTGATCATGGTAGAATTTTAGTGCATTTTAATGGAATAATTAATGAATATTACTTTTACAAAGTTAATTTATGTGAAAACTAAGCCTCTTACTTTCAAACCAGAAAGTTATGACTTTCAGGTTTTAAGCATGAGTGAGTGGGCCAAATTTATATATCAACAAACACCTTCAAAATAATCTGTGAGACTTAAGAAATTAAATTTTGTCTCATAGCTTCAAGTAATTATTTTAAAAAAATGTGATAAAAATGATCATAAACTACTGTAGAATGCTAAAGACATACAATGTTAAAATGCACAAACTTTCAAAAGATTTATAATATATTATTTTGTCAACCTGTGTACTGATGTTATCTCCAATTTTATAGATATCATTTGTTTTCACAAACTAATAAAATTTGTTGAGAATGAAAAGCAATGTAAGAAAAAGTTTTAAGCTGTGTATAAATATTTTAGGATTAAAAAAAAAAATGAAGACAAAGGTCGATTATTTTGCTCATGTTTATTACAATTACAAATAATTTCCTCAGACATGACTTTCAAATGATAGTGGATATTCAACAAATAAACACCTCATTAATCTAATAAGATAGATTACCTTGACGTAAAAGATTTTGTCTTGCTTTGATAAAGGCCATGATATCCGCATCAGCCTTAGCATCTCCCGTCATTGGTAAATTTCCTGAATCTGACCTACAAAAGAAAAAAAAATTAATACAAAGAAATATTTTAAAATATGCCATAAAATGAAGAATGGAAATGGGGAATATGTCAAAGAGACAACAACCCAACCAAAGAGCAGACATCAGCTGAAAGTCACCAATGGGTTTTCAACGCAACGTGAAAATCCCCATTTCAGAGGTGGTCCTCATCTGGCCCCTAAAAAAAATTATGCACTTGTTCAGTGAAAATGGACATCACACTAAACTCCAAAACATATAAAATAAAAAAAAAAAGAAAACAAGAATGTGTCCATAGTACACAGATGCCCCACTCGCACTATCATTTTCTATGTTCAGTAGAACGTGAAATTGGGGTCAAAACTTTAATTTTGAATTAAAATTAGAAAGATCATATCATAGGAAACATGTGTACTAAGTTTCAAGTTGATTGGACTTTAACTTCATCAAAAACTAACTTGACTAAACTTGAACCTGAACTTCACACTATCATTTTCTATGTTCAGTGGACCATAAAATTGGATTCAAAACTATAATTTGGCATTAAAATTAGAAAGATCATATCATGGGGAACATGTGTACTAAGTTTCAAGTTGATTGGACTTCAACTTCTTTAAAAACTACCTTGACCAAAAACTTTAACCTGAAGCGAATGGACGCGTGGAGGCACAGACGGACAAACGGAGGCACAGACCAGAAAACATAATGCCCCCTACTATCGTAGGTGGGGCATAAAAACATACAAGACTCATAAAAGCGAGAGGCTCCTGACTTAGGATGGGTGCAAACATGCGGTGGGGTTTAACATGTTTTGTGATCCCAACCTCCCCCTATACCTCTACCAAGTATGGAATAAAGAAACACATACCAATAAAAACAGTAAAAAAACAGCATGTAAAAGACATCTAAAGGGCATTAAACAATTGTAAACAACAGATATTGGCCATATGATAAACTTTTAATTACCCAGAGTCTACAAAAGTTCTAAATAATGAAAACAACCAAATATATATACTATCAATGCGATGGTTGCTTTAACCTATACCTTGGTTTTGGAAGTCCTGGTGGTCTTCTCTGTCCAGTATCATATTGTTTTCTGTTATCAGTTTCTACTGTATCATACTGCTTTCTACTATTGGACTCGTAAGGGCTTCTCTGAGATGGATCAAACTGTTTTCTGCCATCCATACTGAATTGCTGTGATGACTGGATTCCATTTTGAACTGACTGTTTCCTGCCGTCTGGTGCATACTGTTGTGATGAATGGACACCATTTTGAATTGACTTGTTTGGTGTAGGTGTTCTCCAGGCTGATTTCTGCTCCTTTTGTTGTCTACTGCTGTTATTATTCTGAAATATACAGCTTAAATGTGTAACCCTTAAATTTCACCTCCATTTTTCTAGGATCTCATTTTGTATCTATCAAAAGTGAATAAACATAACATAAATTTTAGGTTTATTTTTCTTTGTCAAATTAATAAAAATGGAAACTATTTCATAGATTTTATACATGAGACAGTAACCCAATGACAAATATAACTAAATGACATCTAACAGGCAGCATACAGTCTCTAACAAAAGACCAGTCATGGATCAAAGGAAACCCCCTTTTTCTTTGGATGATCATTGCATTTGAATTGGGACATATGGTTGCCCCCCTTTTTATCCTAGGCTAGGAACATTCCCCCTTTTTAAAATGCCTGGAGCTACCCCTGAAGACAGATGTCTTTATGTCTACTATAGCTTTGTTTATTATTCATAGACTGACACTGTTTAAGGTGGTACCCAACACTTTCCCTAAAATTAATTTGGCTCGTTTAATTTTCATAAAATTTGGACAAAGTATTTACTTTGACCCTTTTACAAAATTATTAAAAATTCAAAAAATTTGAACCAAGCGTTTTATCAGAAAAATTACACTGGTTATTTAGCAGTTTGACAAACACTTATTTTGATCATTGAGAAGCTTTATATTGCCTTCAAAATGCAACGTAATTAAAACGTTTAGCTGATATTACAGAGTTATCTCCCTGTAGTGTTAGGTACCACCTTAACTGCCTGGATTGTATTTTATGAAAATGCATGATCACTTCTAAAGAAAATTAAAGAGTATATTTATATCATTACTGCTCTCAATGTAATTCAAAACTATGTAAGGATTGTTAAGCATGTAGAAACGTTTTTCTGAAGCGCAGTGAAATTCTAAAATCTAAAAAGGGCCTTTTATAGCTGACCATACAGATTGGTTCTTTGTTACCCTTACGGTGACCAGTGGATGCTTACATCCAAATCATTTGGACTTTAGAGGATAGTTGTCACATTTGCAATTATATCATATTTCCTTTTTTTTATAAAGAGCTTTTCAGTTTATTTCTGGATTTTATCAACTAAAGTAAGTCTAATAATTTTATATCATTTGTAAATCTGTTCTATTGCTAAATTATGGAAATTTACAGGACAAACCAGTATTTACTTTTGAGGTACACACCACCACTATATAAAACAATAATAGTTGATACTTTTATCTAATTGTTATTCAGATGTTTACTTACTTGTTGTAAATTAACTTGATCTGCCCACCACATCTCAAAATCTTTCATTAATTTCACTTTTGACTTCTCTAACAAATGTTGTAAATGTTCTATTTCTGTCTTTAATGTTCTAAGTCTTGTAAAACATCCTTTGTAACTGTGAAAAAGAAAATCACCAGTAAAAGTTACATTGCTTTTTTATTTTTTCTTAACATCAGTGCAAAAAAACAAGAAAAAAACACCTCATAAGTAGTATACTTTATCAATTTTCCTGACACAGCAAAAAGAAACAAGAATGTGTCCATTGTACACAGATGCACCACTCACATCATCATTTTCTATTTTCAGTGGAAAATAAATTGGGGTAAAAACTCTAATTGGCGTAAACATTAGAAAGATCATTTCATATGGAACATGTTTCTAATTTGCAAGTTGATAGGACATCAACTCTTTTTAGAACTACCTTGACCAAAAACTTTAACCTGAAGCTGGACAGAGGGAGGAACTAACGAACAAATAGATGGACAGACAAAGTGATGCACAAACCAGAAAATATAATGCACCTATACTATCGTAGGTGGGGCATAAAAACAATCTTGTGTAAACTAAATCTCCAGCTATTGTTCACTTCAATCAAAACATTATTTAAAACATGATGGTGTACAGCAAACATCCATTAAACTAGAAATACATAGATAAATAGAGACATATGTTTTGTTTTACTGAATAACTGTTGAATAGATGTATTCAATCAAATTTATCATTGTTTTGCTGTTGAAGAAACATGTTTCAAAATAGTTCAGAATACATTATCTTCACTTCTATTTTTACTTTGAAATTTCTTGTTAGTTCAAAGTTCTTAATATTATACTTCAATATCCATTTGGTTATAAAAATACTATTTTTTTTAAAAAGAATCATTTAAAAAAATTAATTTGCAAGAAGAATAGAAATAGTAAAAATAAAAAAAATATTTCTCTTACTTCATTTTTTCCTCCTCCATCTCGTTTCTCATTTCTTGTTCTTCTTCGTCTGGTTCAGCATCTTCTGGATCAACAAGGCCTACAAATATTGAAAAAATTCAAAACATAATTGATGTCCTGTTTCAAACCTGAATTCTTTTTCCATGTTAAATTTGGTTATATTCCATTATTTCAGCAAAAAATGTTACTCAGCTCTATTTTAAAACAGCATCTACTAAAAACATCAATAAAATATCTTGATAGAAGACAATGAACCTTGTGAAACGTAGCTACCCTTGAAACCTTTGAACAGAAGAATCTAAAGAAGGAACCATGGTGAATATCCTTCACAACATGAATTTATGGTTTGTACACATTGAGCTCAAATCAGTATTAAATATTTACTAAAAGTTAATACAATGTATATATAATAGGATTTATTATCTTCCCCTTTTTCTTATGGTAAAAAATTAAATATGGGTAACCGACTATTTTACAGAATTGGAAATTCATAGTACATCTTTATACATTTTGATAAAAAACATACCCGTAGCCAGGGTGGTTCGGATGAACCCCCCCCCTTGAAAACAAATAAGCACTGTTAAAGTCAATGTTCTGTAAAAATTGTGACTGTTAAAGTCAAGTTTGTGAGTCCAACGAACCCCCCTTTGGAAATTCCTGGCTAAAGGCCAGAAAAATATCATTGAATGAACTTCTTCTTTATATCTCAAGTACAAATACTGCTATTCAATTATCGTTAACTATAAACTATATATATATCTTTGGTAAGGAAATACAGCGAAACCTGTTTAAACTGAACCTCTTCTGGACTTTACATTTTGTTTGGTTTTGATTGATGTTCGGTTTTATCAGGTTCACAACGCATACAATTTGATATGACGGTGCTTAAAAAAATGTTTGGTTAAGAAAGGTTTTCGTTTGATACAGAATTGGGTTTAGTCAGGATTCACTGTATTGCTGCACAAACTTCCAACAACCCATCTTTTTTCTATGAAAAAATTAGAAAAGTAGGATAAGTATGTATAGCTGTGACAGAAACACAATAACAAAACATTAAGAAAGACTTTTGATAGTTTTTTCTACTTACCTCTCATTGCTAATTGCATTCTGTACTGTTCTATCTGGGACTTCACATGATCTGTTAAAAACAAAATATGAAATATTTACAATTATTTTAAACATAATTATTTATACAATTATTTACATGAATGATTATAACCAAAATCAGATAAAGGCATAAAAGATAAAATATACAAGAATTTGTCCATAGTACAGCAAACCTTCCTTTTTAGCTCACCTGGCCTAAAAGGCCAAGTGAGCTTTTCTCATCACTTGGCGTCCGTCGTCGTTAACTTTTACAAAAATCTTCTCCTCTAAAACAACTGGGCCAAATTAAAACAAACTTGGCCACAATCATCATTAATGTATCTAGTTTAAAAATTGTGTTTTTTGACCCGGCCAACCAACCAAGATGGCCGCCAGGGCTAAAAATAGAACATATGGAATGCAGTTTTGGGCTTATAACTCAAAAACCAAAGCATTAAGAGCAAATCTGACAAGGAAAAAATGTTTATCAGGTCAAGATCTATCTGCCCTGAAATTTTCAGATGAATCAGACAACCCATTGTTGGGTTGCTGCCCCTAACTTGGTAATTTTAAGGAAATTTTACTGTTTTTGGTTATTATCTTAAATATTATTGAAGATGGAGATAAACTGTAAACAGCAATAATGTTCAGCAAAGTAAGATTTACAAATAAGTCAACATGACCAAAATGGTCAGTTGACCCCTTTAGGAGTTATTGCCCTTTATAGTCAATTTTTAACCATTTTTCGTAAATCTCCATGATCTTTTACAAAAATCTTCTCCTCTGAAACTACTGGGCCAAATTTTACCAAACATAGCCAGAATCATTATTAGGCTATCTAGTTTAAAAATTGTGTTTTGTGACTAGGCAAACCAACCAAGATGGCTGCTACGGCTAAAAATAGAACATAGGGGTAAAATGCAGTTTTTGGCTTATAACTCAAAAACCAAAGCATTTAGAGCAAATCTGACAAAGGGGAAAATTGTTTATCTGGTCAAGATCTATCTGCCCTGAAATTTTTAAATGAAACGGACAACTCATTGTTAGGTTGCTGCTCCTAAATTGGTAATTTTAGGAAATTTTGCTGTTTTGGGTTATTATCTTGAATATTATTATAGATAGAGATAAACTGTAAATAGCAATTATGTACAGCAATTTAAGACTCTAAAGTAAGTCAAAATGACAAAAATGGTCAATTGACCCCCTAAGAAGTTATTGTCCTTTATAATCAATTTTTAACAATTTTCATAAAATTTGTAAATTTTTACTAACATTTTCCACTGAAACTACACGAACAAATTCATTATAGATAGAGATAATTGTAAGCAGCAAGAATGTTCAGTCAAGTTAGATGTACAAACACATCACAATCACCTAAAGACAATTTTGTCATGAACTATCTTCTTCCTTTGTTTGATTCACATATACCAAGATGAGCGACACAGGCTCTTTAGAGCCTCTAGTTTGATATGGAACCTTGTGATGCAATTTCAGAAAGATCCATACACTTACACACTAGTTATTGTCTGGAACTACAAAAATACTTATTTTGACCTCTTTTGGGCCCTTTGTTCCTAAACTGTTGGGACCATAACCCCCAAAATCAATCCCAACCTTTCTTTTGTGGTTTCAAACTATTTTGTATTCACTTAAATTAACTTACTGTCCGGAAACTAACTGTATTCGAAAGAAGCTGACGACCACAACAATGTGATACCAATATACAACCATTTTTTTTTACTTTTTGCGCTCATATAAAAACTGAGTATAATCCTTTAATCCATTGCTAAAATCTAGCCTAGTCGAAACTTATGATTAGGAGATGTGGCGTATATGTCAATGAGACAACAATCCAACACCATGAAAACCCCAAAAGAGATCTTGTTATACTTACTTATTTTTGTTCGAGATTTGTTGACATATTCTCCCAATTTTTTAGCTTCCACATATTTCTGTTTTAGTGCGTCTTTATTGTCTTCAATGGCAGAATTATTTGGATAGTCTCTTTTAAATGTCTCAAAAGCTTCCTGTCTACCTGTTGACATGTCTCCCACTGAAAGATATATATGCAGTAAAATTAAATAAATTCTATTATTCATGGTTAAATGTTTACTGAAATTGATTGTCATCCTCTTCCACTCGTTGGTGTTTGCTTCAGTTTCATATTTCATAATTTAAAATACTTCTTATTAATTCCCCATATATTGGGCGAAAATAAGAGAAAAAAATCTGTGGCTGTTTCTGATCATGTGAAGTTAAACTTAATAATATCCTTATAACTTTGACAAAACTAACTATAAATGAAAAAAAAAAGTTTTCACTTGAAAAGTTATGATTCTTTTTATATGTTTAAGAAGGTAGTGTGGTTGTCTCCCACTGTATTAACTTTTACACATATAAGATCATTATTAATTACACCTGAACATATGTTTGATGTTTTTAACATTAAATATTCAGGAATTAAACAATGAAGCTGCCAACACCTTTCCTTAATCAAAGGCATATCATTAATTAAAACAGTAATTTGCCATTTAATGATTATCTTTAAAAACAGACAATTAACGAAGGGTCTTACATAAAGTCCTATTGGTGAAAATAAGAGATAAGTTCTGATGAATTATAAGTTTTTATCTTGTTTGGGAATATGTGGTAAGTGCAAAAGACTAATTAAATTTTCATAGAAGAGGGTTTTATCATATCCAGTGATTTTTCTATTAACAAAGGCGGTATTGAGTTTATGCAATTAAATATAATAATTTTTTTAAACATATTATAGGGGTCTAGCAATTTTACTAGTGATTTGAAGTATTGTGAAATAGTGGATTGTTAGATTGTAAAATGAGAGAATGGCTGATCTTAAAGTCATTTTTCATATATTCCCATAAAATCACAATCTGATTTAAAATTATCAAACTTCAAATTTCATCATTTCAATGTTTCCATTTGATTTTTTATATAAGGCCAGGATTTTTTAATTTGTTGGTGTACGGATTCGCCGACCCGATTTTGCCGATTTCCTGAATAAAAATAAAATCGACTTTTCATGCTTTTCTATTCCCATCGACCTTAACAAATGCATTATCCCTGAAAAATAATTAAAATATCCTTTTTCTATGAAATGAAATGCATTAATCACTAACAGAAGTGATGACACTTTCTGTTGTGAAAAAAATAATTTTCCAGTTTACGTTTCTAAAAATAGACAAATCAATTATTAATGACCTTGAAATGTTGTTTGCGCAAATAATTTTGCGGAACGAAACCTGTGTTTAAAACCAATTACACAATAAGTTCATTTCCCTTATTTGTCACCAGTCCGTAAGATGCATGTTCTCATAGAAATAGACTTGTCCAAACGTGGACAGGTGGAAGTTCAAGACATCAAGTTAAAGTGCTGAATTTTATCAAATCTTTTGATATTTTCTTGTTTCATAGATAATAAAAAAATATCGACCATTTGGATAAAAAACGGGAATGCATGGCAACAGATTATTTAACCTGATATTCTCGTTTTTCCAGTGGACAAGTCTGTTACGTTTTTGACATGTGTGTTGAAACTTATTTTCGTACGTTTTTACATTTTTTTAGCAGTTTTCATGCTTATTAATATTCACCAAGTTTTGATTAAGAGCCACTTACGTTAATCTGTTTTTCTTGTTTGTGAAATGACAATTTAATTTCGTCTTTGACCATGCACCCCCCTTTTTTTAACAGAAAATTTATAATAGACAATGTCATGCGATGTTTTCAGATGAGCAATAATATTTCATCGAACTAAAATCTAAGAATGATGACAAAATAGTATAACAAATTAATATAAGAAAGGTGAAATATTTTTTTATTTTGCATATCAGTTTTCTGTCTTGAAAGATTTTTTTCTTCTTTTTTTCCTGACCGACCGACCTGACTTTTTCATGGAGAAAATCCGTAAATCAACAAATTAAAAAAACGTGGACTAAGGAAATATATAAACTAGAGGCTCTCAAGAGCCTGTGTCGCCCACCTTAGTCTATGTGCATATTAAACAATGGACACAGATAAATTCATGACAAAATTGTGTTTTGGTGATCATGATGTGTTTGTAGATCTTACTTTACTGGACATTCTTCTTGCTATAATTATCTCTATATATAATGAACTTGGCCCAGTAATTACAGTGGAAAATATATTACAAAAATTTATGAAAATTGTTAAAAAATGACTATAAAGGGCAATAACTTCTTAAGGGGTAAACTGACGATTTTGGTCATGTTGACTTATTTGTAGATCTTACTTTGCTGAACATTATTGCTGTTTACAGTTTAACTCTATCTATTATAATATTCAAGATAATAAATAAAAAATTGCCAAATTTCCTTAAAATACTTATTCTGGGGCAGCAACCCAACAACAGGTTGTTTGTTTTGTCTGAAAATTTCAGGGTAGATAGATCTTGCCCTGATAAACAATTTATTCCTGTCAGATTTTCTCTAAATGCTTTGGTTTCAGAGATATAAGCCAAAATCTACATTTCGCCCCTATGTACTATTTTTAGCCATGGCGGCCATCTTGGTTGGTTGGCAGGGTCACGCCACACATTTTTTAAAACTAAGTACCCAAATGATGATGGTGGCCAAGTTTGGTTAAATTATGCCTAGCAGTTTCAGAGGAGAAGATTTTTTAAAAGAATACTTAAATTTATGAAAAATGGTTAAAAATTGACTATAAAGGGCAATAACTCCTTAATGGGTCAATTGACAATTTTGGTCATAATGACTTATTTGTAGATTTTACTTTGCTGAACATTATTGCTGTTTACAGTTTATCTCTATCTATAATACTAATCAAGATAATAAGCAAAAACTGCAAAATTTCCTTCAAATTACTAATTCAGGGGCAGCAACCCAACAACTGGTTGTCCAATTTGTCTGAAAATTTCAGGGCAGATAGATCTTGACCTGATAAACAATTTTACCCACTGTCAGATTTTCCCTAAATGCTTTGGTTTTTGAGTTATAAGCCAAAAACTGCATTTTACCCCTATGTTCTATTTTTAGCCATGGTGGCCATCTTGGTTGGTTGGCCGGGTCACAGGACACAATTTTTTAACTAAATACCCCAATGATGATTGTGGCCAAGTTTGGTTTAATTTGGCCCAGTAGTTTCAGAGGAGAAGATTTTTGTAAAAGCTAAAGACGGACGACAACGACGCCGGACGCCAGAAGCAAAGTGATGGGAAAAGCTCACTTGGCCCTTTGGGCCAGGTGAGCTAAAAATACTTAAATATTAGTATTTCTTCCATCTAATAGGGGTTTTAAATGACCTTCACTATCCATGAGGGTACATATTTGATTTGAGTTTAAACATCTAGTAAGTTTTTGGTTGCTATGACACTCACCAATGAAATAAGACATAACATACAAGAATTGACTTACTTGTATTTAGTACTTACAGATTTTTGTTTTTGTTTGTTCATCCAAACTGGTACTACTACTGTTACGTTTATTAGCACTGAGACTTTCTGCTGTGTTCATTCTACTTCCACGACTTCTTCTACCACTGGATGGACGACTGTTGTCTTCAAAGGATTTCATATGACCAAAACTTTCTACTTCTGCCATTGCATCAGCAGATCTTTTCTTTTCTTTCTTTAACATTCCCACTAAGATATCTTTATAACTGTCAAGGAAGAAAATTCTAACAATTCTTAAACTCATTGATACTAATAACAGGAGAGGTGGTTGAAAGACACTGAGACAACAACCTATGAAGATAACTGATATATGGTTTTATCATAACAAGACCAAAACAGGATCCTTATTCTTAATATGGAAACTAATAAATTAATACATAGAATTAGAATGGCAGATAGTCAAGTATTTTAAAAGGTCAAAGTGTACAAACTTCTAATTTTTGGAACAATGATTATTCTAACAGGAATATATCAAAAACAAAAATGAAGGAGCCTTTTCTTTCTTCCTCAGAAAGACTTGCAATTTTTCTACATATGTCTGTATCTAATTTTACAAAAAAATATTAAAGATATAAAACTTTTTAAATGTACGATGGTATAAGTATCTATATGTGTTTAACAGTAACTTAAGAAAATAACTTGTTGAAAGTTAAAAATTTTAAACTTGATTTAGCTGTTTTATAAATTATATTTTAGTTGTTTTTAAATAAACATTCCAAGAAATGAAGACATTTAAATAACCACTGATTTTAATACCAGATATCATTGAATTAATACAACTTCATCTCAAAGTTAAATAATGACAATGAGAAAAAAAATCAGTCATAATTGTGTATTATTGATTACAGAAACAGAAACAATTTGGTGTATTAAAGGATACTGATTTCATTATCTCTCTGTAGAATAAGTTCTTTTAATCTGCCATTTTCAGAATCTCTATAAGGACCAGTATCAACATCAGTGTAGGACGGGGATCTCTGCTGAGCCTCCACTTCCACTACCTTTGGTTTTTCTTGTACCATTTGCTAAGAAGAAATTTAAATTTGGTTTTATATTTGAAAAGCGAAGTAAAATAATGTATATTGTAAGAAAATAAAACTAACTTATTCGTACTCTACCATATTTAATCATGATTAAGTCCTTAAATATGAAGAAAACTTTTTGGTTTCTGGTATTTTCAAATAAATTACACATGTAAGACTACAATTATAATAGTTTAGAGAAATACTGTCAATAAAATGGCTAGTAAACTGAACCATCTTTAGAAGAATGATGTCTGAGGTTAAACCTGGGTTAATGGAAAAAAAACTAATTTCCTAAATCAATGCTATCAAACACTCCTTTTAACGAGAAGTAAATTTATCTATATAATCAAGAAGTTTAGAATATATTTACTAAAATGGTTGACACAACAGTGATTTTCATGAGTTATGTCCCTTAATTTAGATCTAACTCTTTATAACAACATGTTGACTGTTTGTATTTACTTTGAGGAGAGAATAACAATACT
This sequence comes from Mytilus trossulus, assembly GCF_036588685.1. Classification (NCBI taxonomy): domain Eukaryota; kingdom Metazoa; phylum Mollusca; class Bivalvia; order Mytilida; family Mytilidae; genus Mytilus; species Mytilus trossulus. Next base: position 21,737,854 of record NC_086375.1, read on the forward strand.
GGATCTTCCTCATATCAGCACCAATATCTAACGTTGATTCTTTATCATTGTCAGCTAAATAGTTGTCTACTGCATATTTACATCTAAAAAAAGAAAAATAAGCCTAGAAAAATTATCTACATACTCATCAAAATTCAGGCTGATCATATAATTCTTAGAATTAACAACTTTTATTTGAATTACAACATGCTTTTAAGCAACTTGAACTATGACAACAATAATCAGCCATATTGATGTTTAACTGCAAAATTAATTTCATGAAAAAAGGCATGTCTCTTTTATCAATGTATTCAATTGATCTTTTTAAGCCTTCGATATGACACAAATAAAATTAAAAAAATTAAATAATTCAAACTAAAAAGCAAATGGAAGGCACTGTTTCTATGTGGGTGTAAAATATTGTCATGAACTAATACAGTAAAGTCTACTTTTCCACTTCTTCAAGATAACTTTAAATTGAAGTTTTGAGTACATTTTAAACTTAGACCCCCAAAATTACACATTTCCTAATAAATATAATACCAACTTTTAAAATGACTATTGGTGAAATAAATCTGCCTATAATTCATAATGGACCAAGGGGAGATAATTACAACATAATTACCTGCTTAATTCTTCTTCCGTGAGACTATCTGTTCTTTGTTGGACCAAGGGGAGATAGTTACAACATAATTACCTGCTTAATTCTTCTTCAGTGAGACTATCTGTTCTTTGTTCACCAGTAGCCATGGCCAATTCCTCTTTTAACTGTTGAACCTCCTTTTTTAATCTTGCTATCAGTAATTTTGGATCAAGTTCTTCATTGACCATGACGTCATTCTTAATCATTGCAACTCTTTGTGCAAAACGACAAGTTGAAATTGTCTCCTGTTAAAGAAGAAATTAAAGTTAATTCATTTTATTTCTAAACATTATGTTAATTAATGTAATTTCAACACATTATAAATACAAATTGAATAATTAACAATATTAATTTATATTTCTGATAATTCATTATTATCCACTTGGCTACAAAAAGAAATTCCATCCAAAAAACATTCCTACTTAAGGCACTGTATCTATAATATTTGATTTCTTCCCAGTAGAGAAAAAGGAGTAATGTATCTGATGACTACTTCAGAAATAAAAATGATCACTAATTCAATATTTCAAGAAAATTCCCCAAAAAAATCAAGATCTCCAAAATTTTTTAGTCAACTTACATCAACATTTTTCTTTTCCACAGAACAAGTGGCTATCATGGTTGTCATACAGTTACCACCCAGACTGTCCCGTATTACTGATGTCATCATAGAATTCCTGTAGGGGATGTGTTGACGACTCTTATCTGCTAATGCTATTATCACCTGCAAAAGAAAAGAAAAACTTTCATAGTGAATGAGGTGAAAACTTGACCATATGGACCCTTTTATACTTTACACAAAGGAACAAGGTTTATTTAATACCAATGCTGTCCTTTTATGGACTAAGATCAGCAGTGAACAAGTAAAAATCTTCAAACCTTTTCATGCCCTCTCTAAATGCAGGTTTAATTTATTAATTGCTCTATTCTATCAATGAGGAAAAAAATAAGGATTTTTTCACATTATTACTTATTATATTTCAAATAAAATATAAAACAACTTCTTTAGAGAGTTTTGGTTGAAATAAATTCCTTAATAGAACAGTTCTATCCAAGATTCTTTTTATTAAAAAAAAACCAACATTGTTTAGGATGATTCATATTAATATTGTATTTGAATATTTACCTGTTCTAAGAAGTGTAATGATAAGTTGATATATTTAGCTTCTTTGAGTAGTACTCCATTAACACCAGTCTTTGATACCCTCTCTGATCTAAAATACAAATTCTACAAATTATCAGTCACAATTTCACTATAAATCATTTTTTTATTTTTCATTATCAGTAAGGTTTTATTAAAACATCAAGATCACTGATTTACACATCAGAACGTATACCAAAATAAGTTCAATTTAAAAAGATAGTTCTATTTTACTATTCTGAATAGTTCATAATTTTTTTTAAATTTAGTTGACTCATGATGCACTAACTTTCACCTTATTTAGATTTATTATTGAAATAGATTTTTTTTTAATCAAACAATCAGAGGAGGGTTTATAGTTTCTTACTATAGGAACTCAATATTAAATTTATTCACAGCTTGTTCAGAGTCAAAGTAATTGAGGATTTGACATTTGGACACTTTTATTGAAGACCGAATGACAACATCAAGATATTGTTGTTTTTCAAACTTATCTTACTGTTGGACCTATAATGCTTTCACAAAATCTGCATGTTATAAACACAAGGCAATACTTTTACACTAATAGTATGATAGAAATGGAACTAGATTATTAGAGTCAAGTATAGTATTACCCTGCCAAATCCACCAGATGGAGTTTCGATCTTCTGATGGTAGCTGATCCAGTCTCTGTAGAAGTCAGATGGACGGTGAATATACAATGTGATCTTGTAGAGGCTTGATTCATAGGTGTCTGTCAATAAAAACATACGGACACCTTACAACAAAAATTATTTAAGACATAAACAAGACAATTTGGTAAATTTGTAAAACAAGGTAATTTTTGTTACTTTTTATACCTTTGATGCAGAGACAGGGGGAGAGGCCACTTAATTCTCCTTCTCTCCACCTCTTACTCCTTATTCATTTTTATCCTTTAAAGTTTAATTACAGACTTTGACTTGACTTAATCCACTTCGTCCCATGAGGGACATAGGACGACCACTTAATTCCATAGAATATGAGTATTTTTTTGGATGTTTCTTTTACTCTGTCACAGATTCTGTGTCTAAGCACAGAAAGTTGAATTGAGCATTTGAGGCAAAACTTTTAATCAGATTGTGCATCAATGAAAGGGCAATTTATTCGAAACTGAGGTAACAATTGCACCATACCTCTGCAATCATTCTGTTGGTGTCTCCAAGGAAGAGTAAATTCAATGCTTCCTCTTCACTATTGGCAGGATGTACAGACAAATTCTTTAAATGGATATTCTGGTCTGTGTCCTCCATTAAACTCACTTTCCTTAAACACAAAATGAAGACCATAAAATAAATGGCAACAAGCCTGTCATAATAGTTTTGTATGTCGTCTATTTTCAAAAGCTTTCGTTTTACAATACAGTATTGAAACATAAATTTTTAAGGTGGAGGTCTATCTAAAGTGAAGAATCCACAATAAAAGACTACAATACATACACCTTCTTTTATTCATATGTTAAATAAGAAATCAATATTTAACTTTCCAAACAGTTATCTATCTTTGTATTTTATTTTGACTTTTTATGGAATCTGCTAGAACAGGTCATTCCAATATTTCGTAGTTTCAAGGTTTGCAAAATATTACTCGGACAGGATCATCCTGATCGGAAAATCTTTGGTAATAGTGGGTAATATTCAAATGTTAGATGTAAAAGATATTTTATAACAGTTAGAACTTTTGTCTTAATTTTTTGTCAATACTCAGGGCTCACACTACTTCAGAATTTTAGGGAGAAGTGACTTCTCTTTTTGAAACTGATAGGGAGAAGTGGTGAGATTTGAAAGAGAAGTGCTCATTCGTGCGGTGTGCAACAATGTTTGGATTTTACTTTAGTATAAACGGTCATTTGTAAATAATGTTCTTTTTATATTGTTCAATTCATATCTAAGTAATACAATTAAAGTAACATTTCAAATTAAAATTTGTTTAAAAATTACCAAGGTCCTTGTGAGAAACTACCAACTAAATATCTAGCACTAAAAAAATAATGATTTTTTTTTAAAAGGTAAAGAAATTATAATATATCAATTACAATTTAATTAAAAACTATCTTGTGTATGAAATTCAGTGTTTCTCATCAAAATATATATAAAGGTAAGCTGGGCCATAATATATTGATATAAGTGTAATAGTCTAAGAGTTAAGCAACTATACAATAGTTTACAACAATCCATATAAATTATAGGGAATTATATACACCAAACAATGATGAGTTTATTTAGATGTAACCAAAAGTCTTTTAATGCGTGTGGAATGCGTTATTTTTCCTTTTGGGATCAATATTCTTCTGTCAGCTGTTCCATCTGTGCATCTCTAGTAATTTTTGTAAAAATACAGATTTCGGTCATAGCTGGTCCGTTACCGATCCGTAGTTTAGAAATCGGTCAATGGTGGACGAATGCAAGAAAATTTACAAAAATAAACGATGTTTGACAAGTTATTTGGAAAGGATCATGACGTTTTTAATGCAATAAATGGATTGAACATTTACTGGAGGCAACTTTTATCACATTTAAATGAAGTAACAAACTTATTTTGCAGCCGAAAGTTAGGTTGATGTACGTTTTCGAGTAACAAGCACCGGAACTTACGGAAGTGCACGAAGTGATAAAAAAGTTGTAATTTTATTTAATAACTTGCTACACACTTTAAAAACAATGCTTCAACCTCTTTTCTTAAGATTATGAATCTTTTATGTCAGAATTTATTAAATTATCAATAAAAAGTTGATGTTTCATCAACTTGGTAAAAATTGAAAATGTCCGATGACGGAAGCGACTGAAAGCAAGTATCGAAAATAACAGGGCAATTTGTTTTCGCTTTTGGGGGTTGGGGAAAGCCAAGTGACGGTCGTGGAAAGAGACTTCTTCGCCCAAGTCGCCTGAGCCCTGAATACTTACGGAAGGTCTTCTAGCTTTGCGGCATCATGTTTAGGGTCTAATAAATCATAACCACTCTCATTATAGATTTCTAAGTAGGATATATGTAAAGTATAGGACCGACCTCCATCCTACAATAACAAATGAATAACTAGATATTATAAATAAGAATCATATTACACTTATAATTACTGTAAAAAAAAATTTTTTACAAACTACTTCAGTTCACATTTGGCCCTATTTTTATTGTTAAGCAACTTATTTTCTTATGATTTTATAGTTTGACAATTAATTTTTGAGTAGTTTATCAATTTGTGAAAGTCACAAAAATTATAGTATACTTTTAAGTGTATTCACCATTGTTATTTTTGTACAATAGAAAAAAATGTGATATAAAGGAGTAGGGGCATTAAGGCCTAGTTTTGGCCCAAGAAAATAAAATGTTTGATAACCATTTCAAATTGGCACATAATGTTTAGAAATGCATAGGGTCAAGAAATATAAATTTAAAAAAACAGAAAGATTTTTATCTGATGACGTCAGAATTACGTCATAATGTGTACTGTTTTCACAAAAACGATGAAAAATACAGAATTTATGCAGTTTTCTATCATTATTTCCAGCCTGCGCAGCCGAGAAACAACAAAATTATTTAACAGAAGCTTTATTATAACTATTGGCATAATCTCACCACAAATAAAGTTGTTTCTTGGGTGCGCACATACTTTTTCAATCTAAAATATACTTAAAATATGATGTATAAACAAAGAAAATCACGAAATTTTACAAAATATGCAAATTAGGTCATGATTTGTTGCCATATTAACTTGTTTGATGTCAAATTTGTTTTGATTTTCTAAGTACCTTATACCTTAGTTAAGTTTTCAGTAATTTAAAAATATGTATGATAACTTTTAAATTTGCAGTTATTTTTGGGCCAAATAAGGGCCTTATTGCCCCTACTCCTTTATCAACTTCATTAAATGTAACATACAAATAATTCTATTAAAATATAATTGCTAGATTCAAAAACTTGTCATATTGCAATTTTCGCAATAACAAAATAAATTGCGCAGCTGGAAACAACCACAGAGAACCATGAACAGTTGGGGCAAAAATGGACACAATATTTGCGCTTGAATAAACGTGGGAATTTGGATTGTAATTAAATATTTGATACATAATAGGTTGTTTGCACAGAATAATTGTAGTAAAAAAACTTAGAATTTGTTATATGATATGAATTCATATTTAAATTTAACTATTGTGCTAAAGTGAATTGCCCCCCCCCCCCTCCCTTTGTCCCCTCTCCTCCAAAAAAATAAATTTTAAAAACATTTTTCCTCTTCTTTTTAATTGATTTTGAGTAATACACTAAGCTGTTGAGAATGGACCCCCATAAAAAATAGAACAAAATATTTACCCCAACCCAACCCTTTTTTGACCCATAAAAGTATTTGAAGAAATTTTCTTCTTAATATTTGTAATCTTAAAAAATACTGTACCCCTACAATTTCTATTTACCTCCCCCCCCTTTTTTTTCTGAAAAAACCCTAACGATTCTGTAATTGTCCATTGACCAGGACACCCTTGTTTCCCCCCTTCGAGCCCCTAATCCCTAAAGGGTTTGAGCCATAACCCCCCAAAGCCAATCATAACCATCCCTTTCTGGTATGGAACCATATGGTATTATTTCAGAGAGATCCATACAATGTTCCATAAAATATTTTCTGGAAACTAGAAAAATGCTGATTTAGGCCCCATTTTGGCCTATAATTACTCAACTGTTAGGACCACAACCCCCAAAATAAATCCCACCTTCTTTATGTGGTTATAAACCTTGTGTTTGAATTTCATAGATTTCTTTTCATTTATACTAAAGTAATTGTTCGGATACCAAGTGTCTACGGACAATGCTTAAGAAGCCAAAGTGATAGCAATATATGACTGCAAAAATTTTGCAGTTGTATGAAAACATTGCAAATATTTTTTAATGACAGAAACAAATTATATTATAATCATTTTATCAACAAAGAATTTTCCTTCATAAGGTGACATATTATAAAATATAAAGCCTTAAGGACACAATAGTCAATCTGAAAAACCATACAAAATAAACCAACCAACAAATTAATAGTCAAAGTTGATATATTACCTGTTCAAACTGTTCAAACAAATATGATAAGCATCTAGGAATTATTCCTCTATCATTATAACGCTCTGCCCCACCAGTAATTGTGAAGGTTTTTCCACTGCCTGTCTGAAAAACAATATTTTTATCATAAATTATATTTTGGCATTCCAGATTTATGTCAAAACGACATAAATCTAGAATGCTAAAATTTGTTCAACTATCAAAATTTTAAAAGGAAACTAAAGTTTCTTTTGCGGTCAAACGTACTTTCATTGGTCAAAAACTCTTGTAAACAAAACACAATTTAGATGCTTTTTTACATGATTTAATACTTAATGATAAGAACCATACTGTTCCTCTTTAAAAATGGTCCCATCAGGAAATAGTGTTATTACCTGGTCAGCATTTATTTTGAGAAGACAATGAAATAGAATTGTAAAATATGTGTCTGCGTAAATAAGATAAATCTGCAAAATAATTGATGCAGAACAAAATGTCAGATCATAAATTGAATATTTCTAAACTCAGCCCTACATCTATTTTCTCTATTCAAGCAACTTTACCTTCAGATAATATCTTTAACCGTACATACAGTCATACATGTGTCTCTCTTCCCAATTTTAATATCCGGCCTACGAAAGATGAAATGAATAAATTATGTTACCACACCTATACACTTCTGTAAACTTACCTGTCCATATGCAAAAATGGTTCCATTGTATCCCTGCAAAACACTAAAACAGAAATAAAATATAAAGCTATAACCAAGTAAGACAGATTTGGCATATGTGCTTGCTGTATAATTGAAAAAAAGATATAATACTCTTGAGAATTAAAAATAAATGTCCAGTGCTATAATTTTGAAAAGTCAAAGCTACAAAAAGTATTGTGAGATACAAATTTTTACTCAGTATCCATCTTTTATGACAGGTATACATTCTTACATGATTAAATACAATATCAATCTTTGACCCTATGTTTTCTTGAGGTGCAATAGTCAACCAAATGTTTTGGCTACTTTAGTAAGCCTATCAAAACCACCAAGTTCATTTTGACCAAGATTCTAATTTTTTATTTTTTTTGTCTCTTCATTTGCTGTTAAATTTGTGGTTATTTAATTAGAAGCTGTACTGTACAAGACTTTTGGTATGTATTTAGAAAGGTATTAGGAGAAACTTATTCAACAACACACATAGTTTGCCTTTACAACTCTGTACAGTAGCTCTTTTCTCAGAAAATTTTGTAATTGATTGGCCGTTATATTCTTGTCTGAGATTTTTACAGAAAAAATGTTTGTGTGTTTTTTTAATTATAGAGTTGGTTCAGTAGTTGTCAAATTCTGCTGTGGTGTCAAATATTTTTTTAAATGTCTGTTTTGTTTTGTGTGTATTACAAATTTATATAAAATATAAACTGTATCTATAATTTAAAGTACATTGTTTACATATAGGTACAAAATATACCTGTCTGCCACTGGCTTTGCAACATTATCAAATATTTCATCTTGTTGGGTGGATTGATCAAAAACCTTCTGAAATCTGAAAAAAAATAATGATAAGATAGAGAGAGTTGTTCCCCATTTCTAGTATGAAAACTTGTTTTTTCTCACAGTATCAGTAAATAAGTGTACAGATGAAATGGGATTATGCCTAATCCATGTGATTAGTTAAATTTGTCAATAGCTTTGGCAAAAACATTTTGAAGGACAAAAATACTGTTTGAATTGTTTGATGTTACCTTCCTTCCCAACTTAAAGCAGCCTACCTGAAATATTTTATGAGTTTATGACACATATGTTTTAACCTTTAATTAAAAAGATATTCTTGCCTTATCATCTAAAACAATTTACAAAATGTTGGGTTGGGGAGGGGAGGGGAGGGAAGGGGGGCAAATGATTAGACAAGTTTTTCAACAACGTTTCCTCAATGTATACATACATAAATATAAACATAAATGAACATTACAAATATCTTACTTTAACCAATTATTATTTAAGCATGAAGATAGAAAAATAAATTACAAAGAATGTCCTACCTAACCCTACCAAGGCATGTATAGGTAAACATCAACTAAAAAAGATTTTTTTGTGTTTGAGGCTAGTCTTTTTTTCACAAAACTTGATACATATATTGTCAAACTAGAGGCTCTCAAGAGCCTGCATCGCTCACCTTGATTTTTTTGGCATTTATCTTTCGTTTAAGAATGTAAGTGTCCAATTTCTTCGTAGTTTGTTTTCTTGGTTTAATGTATATTGATAAGCGTTTATAAATGCAGTTTTTTTTGTCATACTTTCTTCAATTTGGTTTAGAATTGGTTCAGTGGTTTCAGAAAGGAGATTTTTTAAAGTTATAAAAAATGATTCACAAATTGTGTAAAATTGTCCTTAAAGGGCAATAACTCTTTAAGGGGTCATTTTACAATTTTGGTCATAAAACTTCTTTGTACATCTTACTTTGCTGAACATATTTGCTGTTTACAGTGTATCTTTATCATGCATACTATTCAAGATAATAACCCAAAACTGCAAAATTTCCTAAAAATAACCAATTAAGTGGCAGCAACCCAACAATTGGCTATTAGATTCATCTAAAAATTTCAGGACAACTACATTATTACCTTAGAAACAATTTAACCCATTGTCAGATTTGCTCTAACTGCTTTAGTTTTTGAGATAAAAGCCAAAAACTGCATTTTACCCCAATGTTCTATTTTAAGTCATTGGTGGCCATCTTTTTTTGACGAAACAGAAAATAAAACACAAACTTTATTTTTGATACCCTAAGGATTATTTTGCCTAAGTTTGGATGGAATTGGTCTAGTAGTTTCAGAGGATAAGATGATTGAAATAGTTTACACCAGACAAATGGCGACAACAACGGAGGCCAAGTGATGGCTAAAGCTCACAGTTCCTGATGAGCTAAAAAAAATAGTACTTCATTAGGTTATGCTGTTTTATATTAAAATATCCTATGCAAAATGTGGCTAAAAAATCTTTATAAAAAATACAAGCAGTTCATATTGACTTTTATTGTTTTAACTGTTTACCTAAATTTATAATTTTCCTTTTTATTATTTACAAAACCATCAGCAAGTTCTCTAGGTACAGTAATTGTCAGTCTAGGATGGCTTTCATCATCTTCATCAATTTCATAAAGCTGGAATAAAGAAAAAGATACTATTTATATCAAAAAATGCATCTGATGTACAATCTTGACTAGGGAAACATTGTGCTCATAATTGTTCTAATAATCATAATATATTTATATCATTCAAATTCAAGGATGTAATGACAATTATAGACAAAATTTTAAGCATTTGAAAGGCTCTTAAACATTACTCTTGAACTACAGAGTCGAAAATCTTGAAAGCCATCAGGTTAAAAAAAAACATGGACTAACAAAACTAATTTACCAATGTCATTTATACTCTCTCTTCACTGTAAATATATACAGTAGATTTACAATGTAAGTGGGATAGACGACTATCTACCAAATCCAAATATACATGATGTATTTTCAAAGGTCGTAAGTACATTGTTGTGCTATTTCTAAAAACAATTAATGGTTTCCACTAAATTTAGTGTCTCTGACCTACTTTTGCTGTTAGTTGCAGGCTCAACAAAATGGGGGGAAAATATTAAAAAATTTCCTCTAGATACTGATTATTAGAAGCTTCTGTCCAAGTTTAATAAACACAGAGTGAATATTTGTGGACGCTGCTGTCGACAGTGACAGAATGTAATATGGGAATAGAGCCAGTCCCCAATTACAGAAGAAAAATCAACAAAAAAAACAAACCAAAAAAAAAATCCAAAACTTCTGGAAAACTTTTCATTCTACTAATGAACTCAAAATAATTAACTTTCTTTATCAGACTTTTTCAATTCCCTGCATCTGCTCGGATCGAAATCTACTTCCTTTTTCCGGTCTTGTTTGCATGAAACTTTGAATAAAATATATAATTCTCAGTTTAGTAAAATATATGAAGAAACTAAAAACCAATTTCATTTTTAAAAATTCTATGAAATACCTGATGATATTGTTTCTTTGTTTACATGTTTGACTAAAATAATGTCACAGCTAAAATCCCTAACAATAGAACCAAAATCTGAAATATGTTATTTCTGTTTCTTTTTTGTTATCAGAATATGTAATGCATGTTTAAATTGAATAAAAAATTAATCATACAGACTTTGTCCCATGTCACAGGTTATGCCTGGCTCATATTATTTCTATTTTTTCAGAGAAAATGCTATGCACATAATGTTTGCATCATTTATTATTGTTTACTCTGCAGTCGCTGGCTATATTGTGGGTGTGACAACTTCATGAATATATATTTGATTATAATAAAATGTTATTTAGGATTTCTTAAGACTTTTTTTCTATGGAAATGTCTAATTAAACATTAATTCAGCAGGCTGTCACTGTCAGGTTAAATATTTGACTAATGACTATTGTGCATGAAAACACTTTATCCTATAACAAACATGAAGTGTATATGTTTACCCCTGCTTTGGATCGAGTTGGCTTTACTCTTCCAAATATCTGTATAGTTTGCTTGACCATATCTTTTAGTTATATTTGCAAATCTTTACTGGCTTAATTAGCGAAAGGTTAATTAATTAGAAAATAACTTTGGTTTCCAAAATAGGCAGCCATTTTAAAACATTACAGTACCGAGGAATCACATTCCTTCGTTTTTGATTGGTTAAATATAGTTTATAATCTTCTGTCCTGTCTCGGAGAGATTACGACACATGTTCCGAGATATCTCTTGAATCGAACACACGTATACCGATTTACAGTACAATAATATACATTTAGGATTGACTAATTCATTGTATAAGGGTTTCATATACTTTTGATCACTGTTTTTTTTTAAGTTGCTTGGTTATTGAAGAAAAAAGACCAATAACTCGTAATACAATATTTTTTTACTGAGATCGGACATTCCAAATAAAAAGATTAGTACTGTATAAGAACATATCGCGGTTTCCTTCAATAAATCAAAATCACACAGCATTTCTGATTTCTAATAATCGTCTCTTTCTGACTCTTTATTCGCAGTACTGCTATTATATAGAAGAATTTAAATGCTTTATTTCCATAACTGGGCCCACAAGGAGGATAATGTAATATCATTATATTATTATTCTTTAACAAATATAATAAACAATACAGTATACATAATTACAAACACAAACAAGAAACAACAGTGTTCATATATTAGTATATACATAGGTATATATAAAACCTTCCGTCTCAGACACACCTCTAGAGAGTAACAAAAAAGAATACTGTGAGTAGGCTAAATATAACTAGCTGAACTGCAGGAGGCACCAAGGGACGGTGCTATATGGCATGGTGGGTGCATATCAAAATGTGTATCGGGACATTAATGATATGGTAAGATATTGTAAGGAATTGCACATAACTGGTATGTCATCCTCGTGCCTGGTGCAAGGGAGTCAGAACTATTTAAAGTGATACAACTGCACGAGGCACCAAGGAATGCTAATTGACATACCAAAGTGCACATTTCACGAAAAAGATAAAATATTACCAGTTTAATAAAAAAAATATCACCAACAGAAAGCCAGTAACATAACTTATACGATATGTCATGTACCCCACCATGACAACCTCGTGCCTAGTGCAGAAAGCCTTATTTTAATAATCATTTTTCAAGTTATAATTTTTCTTCATCAACTAACTCACAGACAGATATCAAGATATCAAGATTCTCTACATTAAAAAGTCATATCAGTTTTTGGCTAGGGATCAAATGCGTAAAGTTTTAGCTCAGTGAGTTAAGAGTGGAATTTAAACAATTTCTCTTATCTTTGAGATGATGTACACGAGAATAAAAAATGTTTTTCATCTTCAACTTCATTTGAGGTGCACTTGAGACATATTCTGTCTTGTCGGAGAGTACCCTGATAGCGACCTTTTTTCAATTATTAGTCTGTGAGAAGAAATACGCAATCGAGTGAAATTTCTCCTCTACTCAGGTGATTGTGACAAAGTAAGATATCTTTCAAGACCAAAATGAGTCGTTAAAGTGCTATAGCTACAAAGCTTCCCATATATATATATATATATATATATATGTTTGCTTGATGTAGGGCCTTTTTTTAACATGACACCACTTTCTGTTAAAGTAAATGGGTAAACAACATTACAGAAACAAATGTCTATAATGTTTTTAAATCAGATTTTGAATCTCTGGACTCATCTCGTATTTTTTTCTTTTTTCCAAACTAACCATATCAGAACTCGAAGCGATTAAGAGCTTTTCGTCTGTATGACACCTGTTGACAATGTAAATGTATTGCTTGGTTGCTATCTCATTGATGTTCTTTAATTCACACTAAGAATCGATGCCGGTTGCTATTATATATTGCCATATACATTGTCTGTAACACGGTGGGAGTGCATGCAGATGCCTTTTTCACAAAAACTACAGTGATAATCGATTTAGCAGTCAAAACGTTGAAATGTCTACCAGTTCTATTAACATGATTTTTCAGTCGATTTAGCAACATTTGTTTTTCTTATCTATGGCTGTAAAAAATGTAGTTTCTGTCAATCAATTGTTCTTTATACATATATAATCTTGTTCTATTTCTATTTATCATGTCCTGTTCACTCAATTAGCTGTTGATGTCGTCGACTGAATGTTAAAGTGTTTTAAATCTATGTACAAAAATAAAGAGCATTCAGTCGATATATGACAAACATGTATTTGGAGAACTTCACAACTATAACGGTCAGCAGAAGGTTTTCAGACCTTAAAGAGACGGTTATCTGAAGAAAAAAATATGTTGGACTCCGTGTAACATAGCAGACAAATTATGTATAGTTCAATGATTTTACTGAATGAAATCAAAGTATAGTCACTTACCACACTTGTGTCTATTTTGCGTACCTTCATGCTTTGTCTACATGCATTTGTTTTACATATTTTTCAATTCCTATAAAATATTTACGAATTTGTTCGGTTCTGGCTGTTTAACCACAAGGTCTTAAACTAGCATGCATTATGACTGACACTTCTAAATATCTGATGTGAAGTTTTTGCATAACTTGAGATTCAAACTTAAAAAAACCTGGTATGTAACTTGCGATCTTATAATTATGGGGGGAAATGGACACATTTTGTGATCATTTTTCCTGGCATTTTGCAACACTCATGATACTTATATTTGGTACGTTACAAGCTTTTTTCCCCAAAGATTTGAGAATTTAGTAAACAACGCACAGAAACTTCAGTGTGACTGTCTAACATGATGTCACTGTGAATCGGTACCGATGCATATACATGAACTTATTCTTAATATTGTGGCATCTTTATCTTAATTTAATCAAAATATGTTTAAAAAAAGTCTTCAGATTTGTAAAAGTTACACGTATACGGTAAGTTTATTATGCAGACTGGTGCAACCTTTTTACTAAAATGCATTTGCGACAGACGGGGTAGTGCATGCCCAGAGTGCATGGCGTGCAATTTTGTAGTGAATATAAAATAAGAAAGAAATCACCAAGACATAACTCGGATTCAATCATGATGTGTTTTTATAGATAAAATGATATTTTTTCCATAAATATGTACAGAGGGGTCGTGCTTGCCATAACTTTGGTACACGTGTATATAAATAATAAAATCAGTTACAATGAGCTAACTGCAGGGTCCAGTGCGAAAAATCGTATACTTTTTCACAAATAAATTATAAAATGTCTCTTTTGTCTCACATGATAAAACAGTATTGTACTGCAATTGCATTTGATGACATTTATCACTTTTTAACGAGTCTAGTCAATATAGATGATCACCACAAAATGACGAGTGACAATTTGTCTGTAGGGGGTACAGACAAATGAAACACAAGTATACCTGACGTAAATTACGAGGTGTTTTCAAGTAATACACACGCACCTCGATGGAAGTGTTAAGATGAATCACTAATTTTTGTTTTGATTGTTTCATAGCACAGAGTGCATTTAACGCTTAAGTGTTTTGTGAAATAGACGGATATATTTAACTTATAACTTTAATTTCAAGGTAAGACACTTAACATGAAAGAAATTTAAGGAATCAGAGACATACATTTATGTTTCTGAACAATCTAAGAGAAATTATCTTAGATTACTGGCAAATTTTGTAACGTTTTTAGTTTAGCTGATAGTTCGTGAAGACAGTTCGATGTTAACACAGATTGCAAAAGTTGGGACACAGTATCAAAGTCTATAATTTCTGGGGTCTTACACTTTGAACTCGTTGGATATATATATTTAACCCGAGGAATATGATTTCCATGTTTCATAAACGTTTCATGGAAATATAATAATTTCGGATAAGAAACATTTTTAATACTTCATAATTCTGAAGTGCATTTTAGTGAGATATATGCAGACATATATACTATGTATTCTCCGATATAGGTAAACGACAATTAGTTACTAAAGTAGTAGTATACACAAGGTGTTTCCATTAAAAGCTTTTTTCGCTCGTTACAGTGATTAACGACAATTTATTGCTGAATGTTAATTACATGTATTTTTATATATATAGTTACTGATATATTAATTGCAAGTCATGTGTTTATATAGATTCAGATTCAATATTTATATCATAGAGAACTCAGTGATGTTTATATAAAAATGCTGCTTATATTGTAGCATATCTTCAGATATGGTACTATCTCTTTCCATCGAGGATTTTCAAATAAACTGATTTCTTTTGCATAAACTAATCACAGTTATCCGACTAAGCGTGCTAAGTTTGCTACTAGACGCGAAGATACGGTCATCAATCATCTAAACATGCTATTTTTTGTACAAAGTTTAGTTTTCCCTAAACATCAGATCGTGTTTTCCTTACACTGTTATATTATATGAAACTGTTGTAAGATATATTCATTGGACATACTATGATAAGTAAACACAAAGGTTCAATATCAACACATTGAATGATAACTTCAGAACTTCATGCAAAAGTGACTTGTTTTAATACTTAGAGCACCTAAATATACGTCAAACGCACATGTGCATAAGTAGAAAGATATGATGGATATCCATGTACGTCAGAGCGAAAGCAACCCGAATATATTCAACAGGAAATGAGACAATATAGAGGAGGTGCTTTTGAATCATTATTTTTATTTAAATCTCCACAAGAGACAAAATGACACAGAAATTAATAACTATAAGTTACCGTACTGCCTCCAACAATGAGCAAATGTCTCAGTTTTTCATATTTCCTATTCATTTCGGCTGTTTAAGTCAGCACCAAGATTTGCATGTTTACAAGCAATGTGCAATTATACTTTCCATGTCTGTAAACTGAAGAAAAAATCGTCTGTCTCATTCTTCATAGAAACACAGCGACCGATATTAGAGAGATATATAATCAACCGATAAAATACGTTCTTGAATTCCTTTGAAGAAAAGTTATATAATTATTGTAATTACTTTACAAGTATCTGTACTTTTGTTTGTTTCATGTATTAGTGATTGTATTAATTGGATTGGGAATCTTTTCTGGATGACGTGTATTGGGTGTTTGACGTGTTTGATCCTGTACAGAACGAGATAATAGACGGAGGATGGCTTAATACCGACACATATGTTGTGTGCCTGTTTAAAGTCTTGCACTGGTTGTCTCTGTCTCGCGGTCTCGTTTTATCATTTCACCTTTTCTTATTAATTGGTATCTTTTCTTAGTATGATGTAAATGACTGTAGCCAAACGAAGTCAGGCCAAGGAGGAATTTAATCAGACTACTCTGAAAGCTAATGTTAGCATTAATTCACACAACTTGTCTAGAACAAGGATTTGTATAGTAAAAATTACTATACAAATCCTTGTCTAGAATATGATAAAAGTGCCATGCATGGCCGGCATATATATGCAAGTTTCTATTAAATTGTACACAGGAAAAAATGCAACATATGTGTTTCATGTTTTCAAAATATATGAAACACATGCATATGATTTTCATATGTTTTTCGTATCCAAACATATATTGTTGAAACATATGAAAACATATGGAAGCAAACATATGTTTTCCGATGATATGTTTTATTTTCAAACATATGAAAAACATATGTTGCAATTTTTCCTGTATATAATGCAGTTGGGTTGCTATCTCATTGACTTTTTTCCACCCCGATTTATGTCTATCATGAGTGCATGGATTTAAGTCTAATATATGTGGCTCTTAGAAAACACCTGACTTAGGCTATAGACGCGGTTACATTGATGGGACTAATAAAAAAAATGTATAAACATCTTCTTAACAATGGCAGGCACTACGGTACTGACATAAGTATGGTAATGAAAATCTAAGTATAGAAAAGAAAACACAAAAGCCTGAGTAATTAAAACATTTCCTTGTGATGATAGCCTCATAGGCCGGATCCAAAAATAAGGGGGGTTGTCGCTGTATAGAAAGTCCCTAGTGACACAGGTTCTTGTCTCAGATTTTTTTCTATTTATATGTAAAATAGAGAAAGGAAACAGGGAATGTGTCAAAGCGACAACAACCCAACCATAGAGCAGACAATAGACGAAGGCCACCAATGGGTCTTAAATGTAGCGAGAAACACCTTCACCCGGAGGCTTCCTTCAGCTGGCCCCTTAAAAATATACAGAGTGGGGTGCTCATTTTCACAACATCTTTCCATGTTTTCTGCAGTTTATGTTTAGGTCTTTATGTTTTTGAAGTACACTGATATATCTTCACTGATATATCTAGACTGAAGATAACTTCAAATATAAAATATTCTTTGCTTGAAAACGTGTGTGTTTGAAAAAAAATCATCTGAAAAATAGATCAAAGGGTGTTTGAAATTTCCTAATTTTTTGTCAAAGAGGGACACATATTCGCCGTTTTTACACATCTATTTAAAACAAAAAAACTGCAGCTTTAAACAATATTTATCAAATGAATTTCATTACAGATCAATAGCAGACATTTTAAAGGTGTAAAGAACTGAAATTAAGGGCAATCAGTCAAAGAATTACTAAGAAATACTTCGTTGAAATCGGTTTTTTTCATTAAGGAAATAGGCCGAAAATCGTTGTCCGTTTTTCGGTCCTTTGCGGTAAGTGCAGAAATTTTTTATCAGTTTAAAAAAATATCATATTTGTAAGAAAAATATTATATACCGGCATATTTCTACCTTTTTAGCCATCGTTTGAAGATTTTACACCTCAAAATCATAAAACGGCGAAATTGTGTCCCCGGCGAATATGGGCGTCCCACTCTACCAGGCACGAGGATGACATACCAGTTTTGTGCAACTTCTTACATTATCTGACCATATCATTAATGGCCCGATACACATTTTATTAATATACCCACCATGCCATATAGCACCGTCCCTTGGTGCATCCTTCAGTTCAGCTATAAAAAAAAATGTTTAGCCTACTCACAGAATTCTTTTTTGTTACTTTCTAGACACATTGTCAAAATAATTTGCCAAACAATCAATCATGTCCCCCCCCCCCCCCCCCCCCCCCCCCCCCCCCAAATATAAAATTGTGTTTTAAACACGGCATACATTTTAATAAATATAATTTGTATCTTTTAAATTTGTAACTTTTTAGGTTTACTCGATACCTAAATACAAGGGAAACTACTTTTTATTTTCTTTAAAATGGAAAGAGTCCGAAACCTATATAATCTTATTCGGAATAACTCTAGACTTTACTTAAATTCTACCTAACAAAAATTTGACAGATGGTTACAAATTGAGAGAACCATATGCACATAATCTCCTTCTAAGATGCTTATCATGTATCCTGTTTGTAATCTTACTGAGGTTATCACTTAACTTGGACGGTAAATTTATCTATGTACCTATTTTCGATAAAACATATCATTGCTACAGATCGGAAAAAATACATAATTGTTATTGAATGATCGATTTTAAAGAGAACAATGTTGACATTCATAAATGTTAATCATATGTTGTCAGTAATGAGACAATGGTAGTGCCACAGGATAAATTAGATTTTACAGTCTATTACACTTGATTTAATCAGAGTTTAGATTCAGATTACAAAACACGATTTATTCTGGTACAGTTTTTACCACAGATGTGATTTTCTTCTTGGGATTTAAACAGTTAAAAACAGTCACCAGGTTTGTTAGTATGTACATTTTAAATTACAACTTGAAAATGGTACAAGCATCTCTGGTCTGTTGTGTTTTCATTGTGGTATAGTATTTCTCATAACATTCAACATGTAATATTGCATGTGGAGTGTAATTCTTTTATTTAATATAGTCAAGGATGTATATTAATTTATAGTCGTTAGCTGCAGAACTGTAGCTTTTAGGTCCTTATGTTATTTTAACTATTTGCGGACCATAGGTCTACATGGTCTTTATGGATCCGCAGCTATTTAGACGTTAGTTTATTAGTTATACGTCATTGGTATAGCTTATACTTATAAGTATTCTTCTTCTATATTTAAAGTATATATGTTTATTAGTCATGTAAGTGTTCATTTCTTTATCTTCCAAATCCAGCATTCCCTTTGCCAAAGACACCTGTTTAAGTGTACTGTGCAGTAAATGTTCCTCTTTATTTTATGACGTTTTATAACTCCAGTCTTGGCAAGGTTCATTGACATGAGAGATAAAGAATTCAAAATGAATATTTCATGTCAATAAACTTGATAAATGTTAACTGACTCTAATTTTGAATTATATTTTTTTTGTACCTGATGTATGAATAAGCAGCATTAACAGTGTTCATTTGTATACATTTTGTACATATGTATCAATTGTAATATACTGGTGTCCTAGTGCAACAGACAAATGTGTCTTCATAGGAAAACATACATTGAATTCAGATCTAAACTGATCAAGAACCAGGCCATAATAAAAAATAGGTTTGTTTGCCCAAACGCTACCTACCCAGAAAAAAGCTGCCTACTCAAATTCTTTTATGTCCTGATTTGAAGAAGTTTTTTTTTAATCAAATAGGCATGAAGACTTATAAACATCTGATACTTAAATTTCTTTTTTTGAAAAAAAAAAGAAAAGAAAATGCCTACCTACCTACCCAATGTCTCAACCTTTGTGTAGGCTTTGGGCAAACCAAAGTACATGTATTTTTAAGTGTGGCCCCAGTTACATTTTTTTTATCATCAGATACCAGTTGCTGTCACTTGCCCTTGCCATCTTATTTTACATTGAATGCAATTGTGTAAAAACGTTACAACCTACCGCTAATATCTTTCAGACAATTGTTTTCACTTGTTTGTTTGGTCCAATAAAGAAAGATATTAAAATTAACAATTTTCTTTATAAAATTGGACAATGTTGGATGCGTTACGGAAAGATGAACATGCAGGGGACATGATGGGTTTTTGATTTTGGAAAAAAATAATTGGTAGACAAAGCAGTGTCTAGCCTTGATTAAGAATATATAATTTCTTTCAAAAAAATTTAAAACAACTTATAAATTACAAGAAAAGGTCTTTATTCTTCTCTTCAACATGTTCAATACAGTGTAAGTGCAGAGTCGGATTTAGGGCCCCCCCCCCCCTTTTTTGGGAAAAAATTTGGTTGCTTATATAGGGAATCATTGAAGCGTGACTGGATCGGGCCCCCTCTTAGGTCAGTCAGTGGGCCCCCACTTATGAAAATTTCTGGATCCGCCACTGAAGTCATGGAAGTGGTTATTTTCAAGTGACATAAAGTTTGCACTCTGAGAGATAAGGAGATATTTCAAATTGGACCAAATTAACAGTGATTTTTGTATGTGTACTAAACCCCCAAAAAATTGAACATATACATGTAGTTTTTGAGCCCTTTATAGCTTGTTGTTCGTTGTGAGCCAAGGCTTCGTGTTGAAGGCCGTACATTGACCTATAATGGTTTACTTTTTTTTAAATAGTTATGTGGATGGAGCGTTGTCTCATTGGCACTCACACCACATCTTCCTATATCTATTATAACAATAAAATAATGACCCTTTATATAAAAGGTCATGAACTCAGTATTTACTACATGTACATGTACATGTATGAGAGGTTGTCACATTGTTCAAACATAAAATTTCATTAGATGAATGACAAAGCTGCAGTTCCCTGTAAGTGAACAAAAATGCACATTGAGCAGTTGAGTCTTTATGTTTATATGTGAAGCTTGCAATTGCTATTGAGAAAAAATAAAATGATAAAAACCCATATATATGTATAAACATCTGAAAATTTATAAATTTTATTAAAGGAAGATGATGATTTTGTGGGATTTGATTTTGTTAGGTAGTGAATTTGAGAGGAAATATTTAAACAGGTTTTAATTCTAATTAAAATTATAAGGAAGGTGAAAGGATAAGTACAATAGATCTTTGTAGATCAGTTGTATATATATTCCTTGTACAAGTAAGCACTGTAAGTATCTATGTATTGACACTATTAGATATATGGATCATACCATAAACATGGGTTTATATTTGATAATTGTAAAGTTGTCATTTCGTTGCCTTTTATAGCTGACTATGAGGTATGGTCTTTGCTCATTGTTGAAGGCTGTACAGTGACCTATAGTTTGTAAGTTCTGTGTCATTTAGTCTCTTGTGGAGACTTGTCTCATTGGCAATCATATCACATCTTCTTTTTTTATATTAACTACAATGTAGATGTATATTTTACCTCTAAGTTTTCACATGATTTTTGTTGCTGTCAGTCTCTGGTAACACAATATATCATGTGTAATAAGAATAAGAAGATATGGTATGATTGCAGATGAGACAAATCCCAACTAGAGACCAAATGGCATAGATGTTAACATCTTTAGTTTAGCTTTATATAGCACGGTTCAACGGTTGTGTTCCTGTCTGTTTACCATTTTTTTGCTATCATGGTTTTTTTTTGCTGTTGGAAAATCACTTTTAGGTTATCAAGCATGTATTTGTCATGTTTTATCTAGATACATGTATTGGTATAGTTAGTATGTGTTCCATTCTCTATTTTGTTGTTGTTGTCTCTTTGACATTCAAATTTAACTCATCTTTGTCCAAAAACAAAAATTTAATTTCAGTCCATTATTGTTGGGTTGCTGTCTTTTGGAATTTGACCTGATACATGTATGTAAGAAGATATATTGCTTTTTAACGTGCATGTAAATCCTTGTGTATTTAAGAATATAGACCTGGACTCTTGATAATCATATAAAACTAAACAATTTCAGTGTTCTGCCCCAGTTCTTTACCAAATAACAAGAATTGTGTAATTATAAACACTGTTACAAACTTAGCTAAGTTTGATGAGTTTTGAGGGATAAGATAGATAACATTATGTCTTAAATAGTAATTGTGTCAGAAATTTAGTATTATATTACTGTTTATAACTTTTATAAATCTAAAAGCTTCCGTAGTAAATAGAGCCACAAATTTGTGTCTATTATCTACCTGTCTTAAGGAATGCGATGTCTTTGTGAAAACAGGTAAATATTTACCTGCATCAATGAAGAGACAGATAAACTTTTCATTTTTGGTGTCTAAAAAAAAAATCTGAAAAGAATTTGTACAATTGAATAGCTAGCATTTCTTTCATCTTTTTTTATTCATTAATAAAATGTTGTATAATCTTACAAGAATCTTTACCGAGAAGTGTAAATATCATATAATAAATCATATCACAAAATCTTTGTCATGTACCGGTCAGATAATTTCAAAATGCATAAATTCCTATTGCTATTGGACATGTTGGAGAGATCATTCAAAGAACTGAATCTATTTATAGATACATTTTACATGTACATGTATTAACTTTTTTAATCAATTTTGATTTAATTAGTACCCTTTTATTTTCAAAAGTTCTGTAATTGAAATAAAAATATGTCTGGCCTGTTGCAATAAAATATTATACGGTTGTAGAATTTATACTCTAATGTTTTTTTTTATTCTTTAAGAGATCAATGTAAATGCCAAACAGACAAGAATGGAATAGACTAATGATATTATTCTTATTGTTTCCTACTAAGCCCAAAAATAAACAAGAAGAATTGCATATTATCATATATTTAATGTATGGTTTTAGAATCATTGATTAACTACATTGTACTTATTTAATATATAGCACCTAAAATGATATTGAATTCAGGCTTATTTATAAAAAGTCTGCAATTCAATTCTCTTAAATTGAACCTGCCAAACAGGGGGTGGACTATAGAGTTCAAAATAAGCAAAACAAAAAAAAAATCTATTTTAGGAGGTTTTGTTTACATTACCCCAAGATTTCATGTCAGTGGCTTGAACAATGGGACACAAATAAAAACAGCCCTTGATTCATATGATTATTTTACTCCCTTTATCATACATGCCTTACATGTAGATTTTATTGTTACTTCTTCGCAAACATTATTAACACTGAAATGGCTATGACAGAATTTCATAGTTACTTAATTGATAGGTACGTATGTCAACCACCTACATGTACAATGTATTTATTATATTTTGGCCTTAGGGTAAAATATTCATTTTAAACTATATAAAAAAGTTATAAATTCTTCAAGTTCAGATTCCAATAAATCTTATTATAATTTGTTACATCTGTATATGATAGTTTTCATGTAAAAAGTTCAAACAACCAAAGGCTTATTTTATGAGTTATTGAAACATTCTCAAATAAACTATTCCTCAAAATATATAATTTGAGATTATGTTTTCTCAGTGTGCGTCTTATTAAACTAAATAAACAGTGTATTAAATCTCATGTAATGAATTATATACATTGTATACACCTGTTATTTTAAGGCACACCTAGCCAAGAAAGGGTCAATAGTATACTTTTATGATGGATGGTATATATTATGATAGCAATGAAATTAGAAATAGCCTATCAATAAAATAGTATATTGCCCTTGTATCTGTTCATCATATTTTTTATCATCCAGATTATGATAAATGATAGATTATGAGGTCATTCTGTTGAAGGAAATGTTTAATTTTAGGCAATCTGACATTTGAAGCTGTGGTAACTGACTAGTATATCACCAGCTGTGATTGTGTAGATATTGTAAATAAACAGTTCACTGAACACACTCCTGCTGGACAACTTTTTATGTAAATTAAAAAAAGAAAAAAATGTAATGTAAAAAATATTAGTAAGGAGAAAATTTAAGATATTTAAAGTTTTACAAACACCTGTATCTTTTAGAAAAAAATGTTGACTATAAAAAATTGGTCTAATTCAAAGTACACAGTCACAGAATTAACGTTCATCACTTCATATTCATAGAACACATTAACCTTTTCTCATCCTGATATGCATGTAATGATCTGTGAAACAACCATCAACATCCTTAGAAAAACTTTCTCAGTTTTGATTTTATATGTTTTTCAGTGCTGTGCAAATGTTGCACATGCAGTTTAATTTTCAAGCTGTAACCTTGAAATAATACTGCTGTGACAATATTTCCTGATTTACTATAGTTGCATATGTTCAAATAATAGGCTCACACAGTTTTTAATATCTTTAACAGACTTTTTTCATTTTCACATATTATCCCAGCCCATCTTTAGTCATAGCTCATTTATATTTGAATATTTTAAAATCACAGTCTATCAACCTTTAATTTACTGCATGCAGTCTTTCATTTTAGTTTTGGTTGATTCAGGTAAATGCCTTTATTAGTCTTGTATGTTTCTGAAATTTAGTGTGACATCCATGGGGCCATTTTCACTCAAGTAGTACGGTAATCATTTTACCGAAGCCTGTCTTTGGGTGCAGGATTCTCTTTCTGTGTTGAAGACCCATTGGGACCTTGGTCTGTTTTCTTCTCTTTGGAAGGATTGTTGTCTCTTTTACACATTCCCCATTTCCATTCTCTATGTTATTTAGATACGTGTACATATATTGGATAGGATTGTGTTAACTCTGTTTACTTAGAAAACTTTCATGTATATACGTTGTTTTACAAACTCACAGTATCTGAACACTTGTTTGATTATAGGAGGTTTATTTAGATTCAAAATGAGTGGTCAATCATAAACTAACAAGTTTAGCTGGCTATTTTATTGCTATACTATCACTGCTGCCAAGTTTTCTGTCTGGTTAGTTAAGTATAGAAACATGTTACCATTCTATCATTAAGCTTGTATTCTATAGAAGTTCAAAAACTTCAGAGCTTTTTTCTGTACTTATTTACCAAACAAAATTTGATCTTTGAATATAATGTAAACAATTTAAATTGGTTGTTTTTTTTCTGATGTGTTAAAGATTCAGAAAGGAGGCTGATTTTTTTTTTAGAAATTGATTGATTATATGTACCTGGCAACTTGTAATTAATTAGGTTGATGGATATTTTAACTGTGGCCAACTTGAAATTTGAAACGTTTTCATCCATTTGTAGATACTAAAACATTTAAATAGTCTGACATACAGAAAAATTTGTATTTTTCCAGACTCCACTATGGTGTAGCGTGTTATTTACACCTTTTGTTGTTGTCTAGTAGTTTGTGGAACAAAATGAAGGAAATGTGCACTGGGTACATGAATAAATGAGATAAGATGTGTGTATGGGTTGGAACCCCAGGCCCTTTTTTTGGCTGATCAATGCATTTGATCGGGGACATATGGAGGGGTATGGGTCATAAGTTAACCCTTGACTAGCAGAGGCGATTGAGGATATCATACAGTCTATCACAGGTGTCTATATAAAAGGTTGAGCTCTAAATCCTCTTGATTGTATTTCCTTTAATTCTGTCATGGCCTGTAACTGCAAAAATAAAACTGCTGTGAATAAATTACCTAATTTATAGAGGTTGAATTTGTATTGCATAACCATCTGATCATGATTACACAAACATGTTTTACTTTTTCTCACAAATTTTTACCAGACTTCTTTTGTGACAACAGCAATTCTCTGACTCAATTTGATTTTTTTTGAATGGCATTAAATTGCATAAAGTTGTTTTTTTCTAAATTCTTTGATTTCAAGTTTTGAGTACATCCAAAATCTCAAGTTATGGTATGAGGGTCTTAATAGGATAGGGTGGAAGTCATCATTTCTATATTCTTTAATTTTTTGATAAATTACTGCTAGTATTTATTTTTGATTTTGCCTATTACTTATATATTAGTGTCATATTATTCTTACATCTGTCTTTTTTGGCCTATTTTTTTTCTATTCTATAAATTTTGGACCATTTGTCTGAAGTGATGATAGTAGTGCCTATTATTCTCTATTCTGTAAACCTCATCCAGATTGTTCTTTATAGTAAATCTGTAGAAAGTTTGATATTATTCTGCACCCCTATTTTATCTGTACACAGTATGCTACAAGGAACACTTGTTTGATTATAGCAGATTTATTTAGATTCCAAATGAGTGGTCAATAATAAACCACCATGTTAGTTGGCTATTTTATTGCTGTTCTATCACTAATCCTAGCAAGTAAGTAATAAGAAACACTCAGAGACATATATTGTATTTTATGACTGTTAACGTAATCATTTTCAGAAGAAGAAAAAAACGTGGAATATGTTTATGTACTTATTTACCCACTAATTTATTTTACAAATATGTTGTAATATATTTAAATAGGATGTTGCACATCTATCTTTGTTTTTTTAGTAAACAATTTTCCAGGTGTAAACATTCAGTGCATTTACAATGTGTAATGTTAATAATTCATCATTTTCAGCCACAAGAAAGTTTTTAAGAAGTTCCATCCTCAGTTTATTATGATTAAAAGTTAAAATTGTCTTTATGAGTTGATTGACCAAAATGAGGTCTATATGTGGCAAATAATCACCAAATCTGAGACATATTGACCCATTACCACTTCCCAATCTCCTTATGTTTTTGAGTGTGTAACAAAATACTAGTTTTAAAATGATTAAGTAACTAAGTTTATACTATATATTACAACATCATATTATCTTTCCTTTTGTTAACAAAGGATATATATATATATATTACGTATATGTTATATTGCCCTCAAAAATGTTATATATTCACTTACCAATTGTCATGAAAAACTAGATATTAGATTAAAAAATATGATAATTGGTTTTTGACAATTTTGAATTGGTTTTTAGAAAGTTGGTAGTTCAAAATCAATACATTGTTTTATCATGTTTATTGGAAAGAAATTTTGTCTTTTATTCAGATCTTGTGGAATAAAAAAATGTCTGAATTTTGAATCTGGTTTGGTTTTTGTAGAGTTAAGTGACCTATTTTACAAAACTCTTTAAGTTCTCATGTTACTGATTTCTTCTAATTGTTGATTTTAATTATGGCGTAACATCACAGTTGCAGAAGGAATATATAGCAATTCTACCATCTGTCTGTGTGTTTAGCCTTCTTTTTCTACCACTTTGTCTGCACTTAATCATGCAGAATGCAAGAACTTTTGCATTCATTACATCAAGGGATCAAGGCCGTCTGACCTACATTAATACAAGATTAAAGCTTTTATGAATATTAGACTACAGTTTTGCATTTATATAAAAGCAGGCCCGTAGCCAGGAATTTCCAAGGGGGGGTTTGTTGGACTCACAAACTCGACTTAAACAGTCACAATTCGAACAGAACATTGACTTTAACAGTGCTTATTTGTTTTCAAGGGGGGGGGTCATCCGAACCCCTGGCTACGGGTATGAAAAGTATTGTCAACAGTCCTGGTGAAGTGAAAGGTCACTTAAGGGCTATACATGTAGATCAAATGTCAATGTCACCTGAAAGCTTATTGAACAATATCAGGATTTTGGGGTATTTGATACTTTTCCTTTCTTGTTAATTACTTTAAGTTTTTGTTTAGTCAATTATTATCAATTATGTCATATGTTTTTTACATTTATCAAACATTTGTTGTCATTTGTTCAATCAGATGTCAATCCTAGTTTTTTTTCACACTTTTGTGCTTTTCTGGCTTTTATAAAGTGATAATGAACAAATAAAAAAGTGTCTAAAAGCTGTCAATATGAATATATTGACTTCCTTTCTGGTTGGCAAATCTTATCGGTAATAGAACAGTGTATAAAGTTGTCTTGTTGCTTAAATGCATTTATTGCCAATGGGTATATTGAGTGAGAAATATATAATATATTCTGTACTGATTGAGATATCTATGAGTTTTTAACATCTTGTTTTATTTTTCAGTTGAAGGTTTAAATATTGTTAAAGATGACATCAAAGCAAAGCAGCTGGTGCTGCTGTTTTAGTGGACGTCCCCCAGAAATTACTCGTCTTGCAGCAGATCCTATCCAACCCATTCAGATTGACATTCCCATGCCAGATGATGAAAATGAAATCGATACAAAATTTTCGGAGATTGTGGTAAAGTTTATGTGGTTTTTATCAAAAATATTTATAAGTTTTATTACAAAATATTGCATAACATCTGTTTGAAATTATTATAGACAAAGGCAATGATTTATATCATATAACTCCATC
The DNA here is from genome assembly GCF_036588685.1 of Mytilus trossulus. Classification (NCBI taxonomy): domain Eukaryota; kingdom Metazoa; phylum Mollusca; class Bivalvia; order Mytilida; family Mytilidae; genus Mytilus; species Mytilus trossulus. The sequence goes on from NC_086375.1 coordinate 21,766,076, forward strand.
TTTTAGTGAATCATTCACCTCTGCTCACGATTTTTTAATAATTTTTTTAATATACGTTTTTATTATTAATAGTCGTGATCTTATGATTTCACTTAAGATAGTGCTGTTACAATCTATTTGTATGATAAACTAGAGTCAAACAAAGTTACATCAAAGTATCTCAGCAATAAGCCTTATCCCAGTGGAGATTTGATGTCCAGCGCTGATTTCTTATCTGGCCAACTAAATTAGAAAAATAAATTCTCTGCAACCCATTTAACAAAAAAAATCTTTCAATTAAAATTTTGTTAGATTTACATCTATATTACATTCTTATAAAACTTTATATCACTATTATGTGTAAGATTTTATCTGAAAAGGGCTAATGGACAATGAATATTGATAAGGATTAGCAATATCCCATATTTTGAATGGACATGTATGAGGTTTGAAGTTGAAGTTTTTAACTTTGAAAAAAAAACCACATTGAGATTTTATGAATATGAATGCTTATACATTTGTACATATATTGTTTTCTTCAATTATGAATTATCTGGCCAGCCATATAAGAAAACTAAAACTTATTGTCATTATAATTGGAGGGATTATTTATGAAAAGGGCTAACAGACAATGGATATCAATAAGGATTAGCAATTATCCACATTTTAAAGAGACATTTTTGCGGTTGTAGTTAACCCAAAAGGGATTAGGTTGTAACATTTGAAAAAGTCATTGCAATTTATAGCTATATTTTTTTTTCATTCATTAATTACAGTTGTCAAAAGAATATCAATTAAGACTTTATTTAGTATTAATAAATTTGTCTTCGTGACATGTTAGATACAAAAAACATACATGTAATGTATTCTTGAATGACATGGAAATCAACCATCTGTCAGTTCATCACACAAAACAAGAAAAAATACATGTTAAAATATTTTTTGTGGTTAAGCATTGAATACATTATAAAGGAAAATAAACATGTTCGAGTGATGAAATGTATCCACAGGAAACAGTGCCACAGGAGTAGAAAATCGTTTTTAAAAACACTGGACCACAAAATTTAAATTAAACTTCCGATAAAGATTTCGTTTAAATTTGTAATTTGATTTCATAAATATGGTACATATATAGCTGTCATGTGAGATGTGACTTCAGATCTACATATATCTCAAAAACTTCTTCCATTTCTTAAACTTTCAAGAACTTTTAGAATGATTGATTGATTGATTGATTGACGCGGTTTAATGTCCAGCAACCAATATTTTAAAAATGCATATTCATGATGATGACATGTTTATGTTTTGCACTTTAGACTTGTAAGATTATGAACAGAAGAGCTGTCATCCAAAAGGGACACAATATTCTGATTACAAGATGACAAGTCTAACTTGTACATAACTAAAATTGAGAATGGAAATGGGGAATTTGTTAAAGAGACAAAAACCTAACCATAGTGCAGACAACAGCCCACACTATATGCATTGAGTTAAAGCAAAAAATACCAATTTTGAAGTCTACCATATGACCATGCTGGTGATAAATTTGATTAATTCCCACGCTTGCAGCAGTATCACTTATGGTGTATTTCTCCAAGGGATGAATTGTGTTATGTAATCTGGAATTTGTTTACAGAAGTAAATGTCTAACCCTATAATAATTTTCAACCCAAACAAACAAAATACCTTAAGGAAAATGATTTATATAAATATTTGAATATTAAGAAAGAAACAGTTCTTTGAATTGCACAAGCTGCTAGAACAGGAAACAACTGTTTCTGAAATTAAATTATGAAAATTACTGTGAAATGTGCAAACTTTTTTATAAGGTGGTAACCATGCAATTTGTAGATTTCATGGGTCATTATTAACTTCCAGACACAAGGCATATTTTTTATCATGCAAAGTTGAAAAACCTGATGTTACTTAGTTGAGATTCAAAGAATTTTCAATAATTTCTTTAATATGATATGAAAAATAAAAAAAAGATAAAAATAAACATGCATAATTTTTATGATTTTAATGCATTTGATAATGATTTACTCACAGAGGATAAACTTTGTGCACTGAATGAAAAGTGCATCTTTACATCAATAAGTGTTGACTTGTAAAAACTGTTTGTTGGGGGGAATATTAAGAGCAATTAAGGCAATCATGAATTAAGCGAAAATAACCCCTTTGTGAACATTTCTCATTGTGGATAGTTGTCTCATTGTCAATCATTTCACATCTTCTTTTGTATATTTCTCATGTTTACAGTACTGCAAAGTTTGTCAAATTCATTTAAGAAATGTGTAAAGATAGAAAAAAGACCAGAGTTTGAACCAAACTCAATTATCTACCTCTGTGATCAAAACTGTATGAGATATACTTCCTTAATAGGATTAATTGTGAAGTTATTCTACTTAGGGTGAAGTGGCAGAGGAAACAAGATAGCACCCATCTCAAGTTACTGTTTCATATCAAATTAAAGAAACTTCATTCACAAATCAGTCGGACATAGGTAAAAAGAGGATATATTTTTAGTACTTACATACTAAATATTGAACACAACACTTTATTCTGTAAATATTTTAAAAATACTTAAATATTTGTTATTATCAATTTAATGAGTTTTCTATGTTAAAAGGGTTAATAGATTCAGGTGTTGTTTCCATTTACAAATTGATGAATTTCGGATGAGGGACCACCCTTTTGCTACCTTATAATAACATTTTAGATTAAAAAGAAATAATGATGTCATTCTGATATAAAAATACTATTGACAAGATGTAGAATATCGTTATGATGAATGTAAGAAGTGGACCACCTTTATGACCTTATGACATATGTTTTCGTAGGGTATAATTAATGTATTTGACACAGTGACTGGTTTACAATTCATGATGACATAAATGTTATCTAGGCTAATCTGTGTAATAATCCATGTATAACCAGAGGCTGTCAACTCCAATCTCATCAAACAATTACTTTTAAATGTCTTTTGTTTAATTCAGATAAAGGTTACTACAAGTTCAAATTTCTAAATAGGATATTATTTAAACAAATGAATCATGCTAATTTGTATGTTTTATTTATATTCAATTAATTGAGATACTAACCAGCGATATCACAGGTTTCCTTTGTGTTTTGAAATATTATTTTAATTTCTTAATTTTCTCAAAGTTGAACTGATTATTCTTCATGTTCTAATTAATATTTTTTTTGCTGATTGTTAGTTTCCTGTTTAAAGCCTATGGTTCTCTTTCGAATTCAGGTGATATCACTGGTTTTCTTTGTGTTTTGAAATATTGTTTTAATTTCTTTATTTAAAGTTGAACTAAATATTATAATTATTTATCTTTTTCACGGATAACCAGTTTCCTGTCGTAAGCCTGTGGTTCTCTTTTGAGATTCCGGTGATATCACAGGTTTTCTCTGTGTTTTGAAATATTGTTTTAATTTCTTAATTTAAAGTTGAACTGAATATTTTTCGCTAATTGCTTGTTTCCTGTTGAAAGCCTGTGGTTTTCTTTTGGGACTCTGGCTTCCTGTGCTAATTAAAAAGGACCCTATAATTTATATTAATTTATGATTTATATATGTAATTTTTCATTATAAGAATCAAGTAATTGATTTGGTTTGAATATATCAAAATATCATAGATGTATTACTATGAATATATCATAGTGTCAAAGGTTCTACTACAAATTCATCTATACATTGGTACTTTAACCCAGCTACAGGGTTTTCAAATAAATATGGTGTATTTATGTACAGGCAATAATTTAAACCTTTGATAAATTTAATAGTTTTTATAGAGTTTACCTGATAATTTAAATTTCATGTGATTTAAAAGTGGAAGGTCAAAGACATTTTATGCATAATAAATTGACACTTTTCCTCTCTCTTGATTTATGGGATGAACGCTGTTGTTTCATTTGAAAGTGAGTTGTTTAAAACTCGATTTTGAAAGTTTGAAATACCATACTAAATGTCACTGTGATTTAACATCAGCTCTCAATCTGTTGCCAAAAATTATTTCACTCAAAATATTTTGGAGGACGTTGAGGAGAGGGATCATATAAGAAACAACCATTGTGATTGTGTTTGTCCAGATCAGTTTCAGTGTCCACTGATTTGTGTCAAACTTGATTGATTAAGGGGCAATGACTTCATATGATTGATAGTATTTGATGTATACAGTATGAAAGGTGACAATTTCTAAAGTTGTTACTCTATCTAGTGCCAGGCAAGGACATATGTTCATTATCATTATGCCAGGTGAAAAGAAATTAGACATTCCAGATTAGATAGTAATGTGTTTTCTAAAATAAAAACTTAACAAATATGCTGTGTTATAATTATTTTAAGGAAAATGTTATATTCGCTCCTTGAATTTAAGATGCAATCTGAATTAAAAAAAATCTCAAATCTTTTAACATTTTATACATGAAACTTGACATTTATATTGTTGGGCCCTGATTCCTGAAATACAGATGACTTTTTGTATGCTACTTAAGTTCATTGAGATATTTTGGAGTTGTGGTTTTCGTAATAGAGTTGACCACTTACTTTAAAATGTCAAAGCATTTTTACACTTCATGTTTCTGAGTTTGTTTTATATTATTATAATTTCAGGCTGAACTAGATGTTGACCAAGCCCACAGAGATGCTTTATTTAACTTGCCACCAGACAAGAAATGGCAACTGTATTGCAGTAAAATTCAGGTATGGATATATATTGAATTCTCCATCCAAACTGTTTAGAACATTAACTAGACATAGGTGTACCATCAGTTCATTTAACAACTTCTTCAAAAGACAAAAACACTAAAGTTGCCCAGTCAATAACCAAGAACACAGTCAGTAGGTCAAGAGGCACAAATTCTCTGGTTAAGCCACACAAATTTCCAAAGGGCAATAAGGTCTATAACGCTAAGATGCATAACAAAGAAACCAAAACACTAAGATGAATAGCAAAGAGATCAAAACACTAAGATGAATAGCAATGAGATCAAAACACTAAGATGAATAGCAAAGTGATCAAAACACTAAGATGAATAGCAAAGAGATCAAAGCACTAAGATAACCAGCAAAGAGATCAAAACACTAAGATGAATAGCAATTCAAAGAGATCAAAACACTAAGATAAATAGTAAAGTGATCAAAACACTATGAGGAATAGCAAAGAGATCAAAACACTTAGATGAATAGAAAAGTGATCGAGTAGTAAGGAGATCAAAACACTTAGATGAATAGCAAAGAGATCAAAACACTAAGATGAATAGCAAAGTGATCAAAACACTATGATGAAAAGCAAAGAGATCAAAACACTAAGATAAACAGCAAAGAGATCAAAACACTAAGATGAATAGCAAAGTGATCAAAACACTATGATGAATAGCAAAAAGATCAAAACACTAAGATGAATAGCAAAGAGATCAAAACACTAAGATAAATAGCAAAGAGATCAAAACACTAAGATGAATAGCAAAGAGATCAAAACTCTAAGATGAAAAGCAAAGATATCAAAACACAAAGATGAATAGTAAAGTGATCAAGTGGTAAGGAGATCAAAACACTAAGATGAATAGCAAAGTGATCAAAACACTAAGATGAATAGCAAAGTGATCAAAACACTAAGATGAATAGCAAAGAGATCAAAACACTAAGATAAACAGCAAAGAGATCAAAACACTAAGATGAATAGCAAAGTGATCAAAGCACTAAGATAACCAGCAAAGAGATCAAAACACTAAGATGAATAGCAAAGAGATCAAAACACTAAGATAAATAACAAAGAGATAAAAAACACTAAGATGAATATCAAAGAGATCAAAACACTTAGATAAACAGCAAAGAGATCAAAACACTAAGATGAATAGCAAAGTGATCAAAACACTATGATAAACAGCAAAGAGATCAAAACACTAAGATGAATAGCAAAGAGATCAAAACACTAAGATAAACAGCAAAGAGATCAAAACACTAAGATGAATAGCAAAGTGATCAAAGCACTAAGATAACCAGCAAAGAGATCAAAACACTAAGATGAATAGCAAAGAGATCAAAACACTAAGATAAATAGTAAAGTGATCAAAACACTATGAGGAATAGCAAAGAGATCAAAACACTAAGATGAATAGCAAAGAGATCAAAACACTATGATGAATAGCAAAAAGATCAAAATACTAAGATGAATAGCACAGTGATCAAAACACTAAGATGAATAGCAAAGAGATCAAAACACTGAGATGTACAACTAAAAGACAAGAACACTAAGATGCAAATCCAAAAGGCAATCACTAAGATGCACAGCCAAAATACAAAAGCACTTAGGTGTACATTAAAATTCAAGAACACTAGGTCCCAATAGTCAATACTTTTCAGATAATGGTATGGCATCTGCATCTATCTGTATCTTAAAGACATCTTATCTAGATTGAGATTTCATTGCTGCTGTTACATCAGAATAAAACTGACTGCTTGTGTGGTGATAATAGAATCAAATCATTGAATTAATTTGGCAGTTGATTGACAGTATTTTTTTTTCTTCATTTATATATTTTTTTTAATTTCACAATGAGTTATTAATTGTATTACAGGACAGAGAAATGCCAGACGCCTATATTGATAACATTAACAGTTTATCGGATGTATGTATTATATTAAAATATATATGTATAATTATCTAAATACATCCTCTATGTTGCATATCATCCATCTTGTTAGTACAGAAAAAGCATAAAACAAAAACACTGCAATCAACAGGAAATGGATATCTCTTTATAGTTCCTTCAAAAGTATTGAAAAATAGGAATTGTAACTTTATTAGATTTGTATCTGCTGTTTATATGATTACATTCAAGTACACTTTATGCTTGAATTTCATATTTTCACACTTTTAACATTTTCATTAGAAAGGTTCATAGTCACAGCTAACAAAGCTGCCGAAGGCTTTGATTTCCAAATAAATATTTTTCAAAAATTATATATATTAAAAAAAAAGCTCAACTCCAAAATTTTCAGTGTTGGCCCCAGTGCTGGGTATCAAAAGTCAATGAAAAGGAAAATTAAGAATACTACAAACATAATACAAAAATTGTCCATAGTTTCATGTTGTTACTAAGAATAATCATTTAAATTGATACAGACTAGAGTAAGTTTTGATGACTTTAAAGAAGACCAGGGGTTGGAAATTGTGGATGGTCTGAAAACAGCCCTCAGGACGCAACCTATGAGGTAGGTTCAGTAAATAATATACCATTTATAATGGTGGTATTGATTTTTACCAAACAGTAGAAGTATACCATAGAAGTATTTTATGATGAAAAACACATGAATCATGTACAATTCCATCTTAGTCATAATTATGCCCCTGCCATAGCAAAGGGGTCATTAATTTTTACCCTTCTTCATTTGCACATTGTTTTTTACGTCTGAAAGATGTTTTCCGTTTTTTGACTAGTTTGCCATTACCAAATGTAATGATGCTTATTACAAAAAAACTCAGATAAAGTTTGAAATTTGGTGGTGACAGTTTAACCGTTCTAGAGTTATGCCCCATCATAAATGAAATAAAATGAAAGTTGATAAACTTTTCATTTCCGTTCTCTAACTTTAGTTTGCCTCAACCAAATGTTATGCAACTAATACACAATGCCTATAACCACAAAATACAGACCAAGTTAGAATATAGAGGTGTCACCTTTATTGTTCTAGAGTTATGTCCCTTCATAACTTTATATGATATACAAGAGGGCATCATCTGTGTCCCATGGACACATTCCATATTTCATTTTTTTGTGAAATGCATGGTTAAGCTTCTTTTGTACATGTATTTGTTACTTCATGTTTTCAAATATATAAATACATTAATTAGATACAGAACACAAAATTTTATAAAAAGCTTAGAATTCACATATATTTAGCAATATAAATATCTATTTATATATAAATATTGAATACATTTTTCAGTTTCGTGACAAGATTTCTGGACAAGGAAGGTTTAGAATGTTTGCTGAATTTTCTGAAGAGAATGGACTTTACCACAATGGAAAGCAGTATACATACATCTGTTATAGGATGTATAAAGGCTCTTATGAATAATTCTGTAAGTTAAATTTATGGGAGCAGGGATGAATAACAAGGATAAAAAATGAATGACAAACTTTAAGGTTGGATCCCTTTTGGTGTCTTAAGCTCTTCAGTATTTATATTGGGTTTTTGATTTTCAAATGTTTTAGCCGCGAGCATCAACGAAGAATCAAAAAGTGTCAAAATCTACATCTTGTGCAGTTAAATTAGCACTGTCATGCAGATATATTGTATTGTACAGAAAAGTCTTCTTATTACAATAATAAATTAATAGTAGGATAAGCTAAAACAAAAGGACCTAAACTCCTAAGAAAATGCCATAACTCTATATCCATATAGACAGGCTTATTTATAAAAATACTGATCATCCATCGTTCATACAACCAGTAAGAATATTTACAACTTACTTCTGAAAGTCATTTTTAAAATGATGAGTAGACCTAGGCATGCCAATATTCTGTTTATCTTTCTTTATATAAATTGATATAAAACTATTGTCTATTTATATTCCTGTATTGTAGCAAGGAAGGGCTCATGTATTTGCTTTTCCTGATAGTGTCAACATCATCGCTCAAAGTTTATCAACAGAAAACATTAAAACAAAGACAGCTTTGTATGAAATTCTTGGTGCAATGTGTTTGGTTCCTGGTGGTCATAAAAAGGTTCTAGAGGCAATGCTACATTACCAGAAATATGCTGCAGAAAGAACCAGATTTCAGGTAACAGTCCTTTCAAATGAAGCATGCACTCCTTGAGTATTATAGCTTTATAGCAGAAAGCAGATATTTGATACACCACTTTATCATAAAGAACAAGAATTGGATAAATATGATAGGACTAAAAACATAAGTAAATTAAATGGGTTTGAAATCAAGTAAATGTTTGTCATTTTCTTGTTAAAATTAATTCTTAGAATTTAAAAAAAAAGTTTTATACAATTTTCTATAAGAACTAAAATAGACCTCTCTTTAAAAAACAAATGTGACAGTCATAATAGTACAAATATGTATACATATTAAAGTAAAACTGTTCAGATAAACTGACAGTCTTGAAAAGGAGAAGAAAAACGTAATTACTTTACAATCCCTTGCTGAAAAATCTTGTAATAAGGGTGTAGATGTTACAGCAGCATTTGACAGTATTTGGGTGTTTAGGTTTCATGAAGTGATTCATCTTTTACATTGATTTATAACATATAAAAGTATGTAGATAGACATTATAGTTTCAACATAAAAAAGGAAGATATGGTATGATTGCCAATGAGACAACTCCCCACAAGAGACCAAATGACAAAGAATTAACAACTATAGGTCACTGTCAATGTTTAGTTACATTAAATTAGAAACATTATATTTTTTTTATTTATTAAAAATGTTGTTTTATTTGAACAGAGTTTGATATTTGACCTTGAGAGAAGTACAGGAAGATACAGAGAGGAAGTGAATCTAAAGACAGCCATAATGTCTTTCATAAATGCTGCTCTCAAATATGGTCCTGGGCAGGTACAAATCTCATTAAATCTTAGTAAAAGCTAACAGCTGTTTTCTGATGTGACTATAACCAGGATATTCTCATGAATATTTTCAATCAATCATGTTTACTTTTTATTCTTGTCAAAATTTAATTTACATGTAGGAATTGGATCTGATTGATGACAACTATAGTTTGGTCATTATGGATACACCTGTTTACAGTTAAGCATAGGGAACATGTAAAATTGTTATCCTTTTCTCACGGTAGTCTCTATTATGGTTCATTGGGGGATGCATGGCATTTTATATAGACCCAACCCTCTATATTATAAAGTGTTCAATTAACTTATAATTATAATTCTTACAATTTTTTTTAAAAGAAAATGCAAGTGCCCACAATCAACTTATTTTAGTGTCTCTTATCCTTTCTATATATATAAATTTGAAACAGTCTTAAGAATAAACCATATAATTTTTATTTTGTTTTTCTCTGTTAAAGCAAGTATACCACAAAGGAAATAAATCTTGTTCAATACTGCATTATCAAAAAGCAACAAAGGATTTACTTTATAAAAAGAACCTTAAATACAGATCATTATTGCTTGAATTACTTTATTTTTTATTTCAACAAAATATATTGTTTTATCTATTTTACAGGAAAGTTTAGAATTTCGTCTTCATCTTCGATATGAGTTTCTTATGCTTGGTATACAGCCTGTTATAGATAAACTAAGAAACCATGGAAATGCTACTTTAGATAGGTAGGTTTCTTTATCATTTCTAAATACCAATTCAGGATAGAGATTTTTTTAAAGAAACTTGAAAGTGGGTCTTATTGGGGTCTAAGCGTGACGATGGATTCCCAATTTTTTGCAAGCGTGACAGGTGAAAGTCAAATTATTGTGTCGTGAAAACAGGAAATGAAGTCTAGCGGGACACGGGAAATTACAAAAAAAATGAGAATTGCTTATGTACATAGTGTAAGCGGGATACTGGAATATGACATAACAGTAAGCAGGATCCGGAATCAGAACCCCCCAATGAGATCCCCTTGAAATAAACACGGATCATTGCAATAACTGGATTCACTACAAATTTTTGTTACAATATTAGATATCAAAGGACACATACCTTGGAATTGATTTCTGTCTGTCTTGTTGAGAATGTATCAATTAGAAGAGATAGGATGCAAAATGAGGCAGCAAATTAAAAATGCAATAAATTGCATGATGAAAAAAACATCTAGAGGTTTACATATTTTTTCAATAATAGATCAGTGTCTCATGACTTTTATCTATATCTGTACATTTGAGCATAGACAAGCTTTTAATGAATTGAACAGAGGCGACAGAAGATTTATAAGCCTCTCCAGATTCTCAAAAGGATAGAAAAATATGTATTTTAAAATCATTTATCAACACAAATTATAAGAAATAGAAAAGAAAAAATCCTTTTAAATTGTTTTTTTTTAAATGCTATATATCTTAGAAAAAAGTCATATAAAAAGTAAAATAAAACTTCAGCAAAGGAATTTCAAAGATTTATAAAAAACTTCAAATGTTATTCATTAAAACACATTGAAGTACTCATTCAATAGTGCAACTAAAAACTTTTGTTCTTGAATCAATTTACTTTGCTGGAGGAAATGTGTTTTTATTTAGACATTATATTATATTTCATAAAATGATTATGACAATATTTACATTTAAGTTTTGTTATGTTATTTCAGACATTTAGACTACTTTGAAATGATGAGAAATGCTGATGAAAAGCAGTTATGCTCAAGATTTGAAAATGTAAGTCATTTAAGCATGGCTATATTGTAAATTCTGAAAAATGCAACAGGGTTATAATCACAATAATTTAAACTCACAATATGAATTGAACAGGATTTTTTCTCAATATCACAATAATTTCTGAATTTACAATATATCAATATTTGACAGCATAAATCTACTCAATAGGATTAAAATAGATTTCAGATTATTGTAAACAAAGAGTGGACACCAGATCTGGCAAGTCTCTATTCTTCTTTCTGTTTTGTGCACTGACCAAGTATGTCTTTTCAGAAAAAGAACTTATTACTAAATATTTTAGTCCTCTTATAGAATATAAAAAGTAAGTATACTAGAAGGAAGGATTTAACAGTGTAATTATACTCGTCATTCTTAGGTTTTTAAAATATAAAAGATAGACAGTTCTCAAACTTGTTTGATTTATATAAGACATTACCTTTGAAATTTGTTTTATTATTTCAGGTCCATGTAGATACAAAGAGTGCTTACAGTATGTTTGATGTACTGCGGAAGAAGTTAACCATGAGTAGTGCTTATCAAAATTTTATGTCTATAATGCAGCATCTTATTCTACTTCCATGTAGGTGTTAATTAATTTATTATACACCTTGATTTTTCAATAGCAAAAAAAAAATAACATTAGCTACGATGAATTTGATTTAAAAATGAAACTTCACATATCTATAACTCTCATATCTTATGAAAAAGGATTTTTGAATGTATTAAACAATAAAGAAGTTCAAATCTAGCTTGCATATTTCTGTATCTTCTGCAATAATCAGTCAAAAGCAAAGGAAATAAAAGGAACAGAGGGTTAAAAAGGATAATAGACTTATCAGATGATTTAGTTTTAGGCAGAAATAATTTTTACCATGGATGTCTTTTTACCATGTTGGGTCATATACAGGAAAAACGTGGAGGATAATCAGGCGCTTTAAAAAAAAATCATAATTAAAAATTTGGCAAGGAACTTTACTGGAATGATAAGTATGGGCTAATTTACTTTTCATTTATTAAAGTAACCAATGATTAGTTGATACATTCATTAAAAAAAGAGTGTGTAAGATACTAAATTCAAAATTTCATGAGAGCTATTGGACTTTATACTATTTTTTCTTTTTTTAACAAGGAAGAGAAAAAAAATCATACTTTTTTTATTGACTTGTTTTGTAGTTGGCAATGATATGAACATAGTTGGATTATGGAAAGTGATTGACCAGATTGTGCAACAAGTAGTGCTACAACAGAAGAATGGCAAGGATCCAGATGTGGGAACAGTAGAAATGAATGTCAAAAATATTGTTAGACAGTGAGTCATATAGATATTTTTATTTTAAACAGCTTCTTGCAGATGAATGAAAAAATCTATGCTAATTTTATACTTCTTTCAGTAGGGGTTTCTGGAGGTTTTTGAACAACTTGGTAAAGACCAGCTAATCTCATGAAAAAAAAGTTTCATTGACTTCAATGAATGAATTTTGTTAATTATTGTTAAAAGGATAAATAAACTAGTGTTTTTCTATTAAAAAAAAGTTCAATCACAAAAATACTGAACTTAGAGGAAAATCAATTCAGAAAGTCCCTAATCAAATTGCAAAATCAAATAACAAAACACATCAAAAATGAATGGACAAGAACTGTCATATTTCTGACTTGGTACAGGCATTTTCTAATGTAGAAAATGGTGGATTAAACCTGGTTTTATAGCGCTAACTTTTTCACTTTGATGACAGTCTCATCAAATTCTGTTATATTTACAATGATGCATGAAGTAAACAGACACAATAAATAAAATAGTCAAAATATGGGTACAGCAGTCATCATCTTGTAACAATTTTAAAAGGAACAATTTAACAGAACACAAAAACATTTATCTACAAACACATTCATTGATTCAGGTGTCTGACGTCAGAAAATTTTATACGTCACATATATTTGTTGTTCAATGTATGTGCAAACAATTTTAAAATTTCACATAGGCAATGTTAGACTCTTTAAAGACTCTTAATTGGTGCTCAAATTAAAACAGGTTTAAAAGGCCAAATTAAGAAAAAAGTTAAAAGGAATTGGTATTCCAATTTCTGAAAGGTTTTGCCAAATACAAAATTCAGCCAAAAATCCTTTCCTGTGGTTGAATTTTGTGTCAATTTCTCTTTTCAAAATTCTCTTTTGCCTCTTATATTCTAACTGTTGACTTTGTAGAATGACCAGTGAGACAGACCTTAATAGTTTACAACAGAAATTAAAAGATCTGTCTAAACAGAATGAAGAAATGGAAAGTAAACTGGCAAAGAAAGACCATGAATGTGAAATTAAAAATGAAGAAAAGGTTAGATTACATTTAGATTAAGAAAATTTAATAAAGTTTTTTAGTGTCCCTGGCTCAAAATTTTACCTTTGTTGGTCTTTCAGTTTTGTTTCCTTTCTGTAACATAAGTTTGCCTCAATCAAATGTTATGAATCTTATACACATTGCGTATTACTAAAAAAAACTCAGATCAAGCATGATTTGGGGTAATGTCACTTTTATCGTTCTTGAGTTGTGTCCCTTTATAATGTAATATGCAAGTGGGGGCATCATCTGTGTCCCATGAACACGTTCCATTTATTTTTCTATGATCCTGTTGTGCTGTTATTAATAGTACCTTGAATGAATTAATTTAGCTTATACCTGAATTTTGCTTAGCATTATAGATCACATCATCCTTTTTGTTAAGATTTATAAGGATGGAACTGTTGTTAAGAAATAAATCTCTACTTATTTATATAAGTAATTGAAGCTGAAGATTCTGAGAGATCAATAGTCATGTAATCTTGAAAGAAAACACAAGTTTTTTTTATTTGAAACATGTTTTTATCTAGTAAGATTCATGCTATAATATAAATTGTGTTTGTATGATTTAGAATGGCAATACTTGTCACATTAAAAGATATTGGTTTCTATTGATTAGGCTGAGTTAGCAGCTACAGTAACAAGAATGGTGGCAAAACTTGATAGTCAAACAGATTTAAAACAAGTTATAGATAAACTCAATATGGAAATTGAAATGCTCAAAGCCCAGGTATGTAAAACTCTGTCAGATTGAATCTCATAGCAGTTGACAAAGCACAGCTGAGTAGTTTGAATAATATGTATACCATTAATATAGACCAATATAGAAATTTTGTTTTTTCCCCCAGTTTGCTTGAATTAACTAATAAAAAGAATTCTTACCTTGAAATATTGACTCAAAAGACTACAGTTTTACTGATGATACATGAAAATTGTTCCTCCTATTGAATTGATATGCCTGAATAACATACAAGAACACAACAACACTGATCTATCCTCATGTCTGCTAGCTGAACTTTATGTACAAATAAGAAGAGGTGGTATAACTGCCAAACGAAACAACTCTCCACCAGAGAATAAATTAAGCTATTTTTATACTATTATGTTCACATTTGTACAATTTCCTTTTGGTCACTTTTCTTAAAGGAGATAGTTTTAGTGACTGTGGAAAACCATTGATATCAAAAACATGATTGAAAATTTCCCTGTGTTACATTACTGCAGTACATGTAATTGTTTAGTGACATTACAGGAACATATCTATGTTTTTGTATTTTGTATTTTACAGTTAGCTGCCAAACCTACAGACAGTAGATTATCAGACATGGTCATCAACTCTTGTAGTATACCTGATGATGCTAAAGTAGGAATCTCAACTTCAGCTGCAGACGCATACTACAAATCATTAGCTCCAGCACCCCCACCCCCTATGGCTCCACCACCACCCCCAGCACCAGGTAAAGATCATGCCAAATTTGGTATCCTAAACAAAATCTCAATCAATTGCTATTACCACTATTGGCACTAATTCAAGGAGTTTTATGGTTTGGATGCACAATTTGGTTATTGGGAATTGATTTAATATGAAGGAACAAGCTTGTATTTTCTGTATTCCATCATAACAGTTTCTTTAGAGGATGTGACTTTTAAAATTTGTTGTTCATATATTTAAAGTTTATTTAAAAGAGGGACGAAAGATACCAAAGGGACAGTCAAACTCATAAATCTAAAATAACTGACAACACCATTTAATTTACGGGTGTGATTACAACTTTATGATATACTATTTATTGTGCAATACATATGAATAAAAGTAGGTGTAAGTGCATTCAGTTAGATCTGAACCAGACTACATAACATAATTATAAAGATTAAATATCTAAAGGTCTGCATTACAGTCTTCTTTGGTGGATATATCACAGGTGTGTTCTTCATTGTCTGCTTTCAAGACAAGTTTTGAATGATTTGGAAAGTAAAATAAATTTTGAAAAGTTCTGATAAATGCAGCTTTTATCTGTAAGTGCTGTATTTCATTATCATTCATTGGCTATTTTTGTATAAATAGTGTGCACAACAAAACACTAGTTCAAAATATATTGAAAATTAGAACCCACAAAAATAAAGGAATCCACACACAGAATACTATAGTTAGCACTTTTACATTGTAATGTTTCATAACAAGTCTTTATCAATAACAAAAATGTACAGCCAATACTAAATAAATTTGATATATTGGTATTTAGAATATTAAATTTGCTGTTTACAGGTGCACCCCCTCCACCGCCAGCTCCAGGGATGATGTCAGGAAGGGGTCAATCCAGTAATCATCCTAAACCTAAAAAACCAATGAAGTCATTAAACTGGGACAAACTTCCAGATGTAAGTTGTAGATAAGATATTTATTGTGAAGTTGCTTAAAGGGGCACTAGCTGTCAAATTCATTGTAACCGATTTGACTCAAATTCTCATATTTGGTTTATAACAATGTAAAACATTTATCCAAACTATCAAAAGTCTAAAATAAACAGTTTACAGAGCATGGGGTAGATAATATATAGGTTCGTTTCGTGTGTATTTTAGTCCAGACGCCATCTAATTAACTATCGATTTGACCTCAGATGACCATATAAGCGATGTAAACAAAAATAAAGATACGAATAGATTAAACCAACACGTGCAATTGCATTTTTATAGGTCTGTTTGATTTTATTTTATAGATTAAAAATAGATGTTTCTCATTGTTTTTAACCATATAAGAATGATTTTATGTGCATCGAATTAGTAATCAAATGATTTACCGTAGTTTCACTTTCATTGTTGACATTCTTTTTCTTTAAATAACCAGTACACGTACAATGCATGCGTTGTCAATCTCTAGCTAGGGGTTAACTTGAAGTTCACATGAATACCGGTAAGAATGATGATGACGTTTTCACTTGCAAGTGAATCAGTCAAAAATTATGTTTAATCGCTTATTTCAACAAAATTAAAGGAAATTGATTGCTAAAAACAAATTATTATTTCATTATTCCAATTTGATTAATGATTGATCTAAAAAAAAATCATACTTTATTTTTTTATATATATCGTAGCTAGTGCCCCTTCAATGCATATTTTCTAACAGCAGGTCAGTATAATTTATATTGTATCAAGATCAAAGGTAAATTGAAGATACTTTGGTCAGCTGTTCTGTCCTGAGCTAGGTTGATTTAAGCTGATGTCAAATGTCTATATACCTATTACGTTAATAAAATGTTGAACTGACCTGTTTCATGAAGGGTGATGAAGGTTGTGGCATTTATTTAGTCTGCGTAAGGTATGGCAAAAATTATTTACCATATTTGCTCATTTGCTGGGTGAAACGGACTTATGAAAAAATTTAAACGTGAAAGGTTTTGTCAAGGACAAATCTTATTTTTATAATTTTAAAGAAACCACCATTGACAAAGTTTTGAAGATAAAAATAAGCTGTAAATATATTTTTTTACATTTTTCAAATATATTGTTAAATTTTACAGTGTCTTTGGAATACAAAATCTCTGATGCATAGCATTAATACATGTGATACTGTATCACTGATACATACTATTATTGAAACACATGTGTTATGGAAGAGATGGAAAATGATAATGAGATATTTTCAGCAGTATAAAAAAATGTCCTAAGTCATTATCCCTGTGTGTCATGATGTGGGGGATAAAACTTTATCCTAGATCTATTTTTAATTTTCTTCTCATGGATACATGGTGATATAAAAAAATGTAAAAATGTTTTCCTGGTTTTTTAAAAAGAAATTTTTATTTCAGATGGTTGTTTCTGGGACAGTTTGGAATCGTTTACAACATGAAAAGGTAAAAATTTATTCAAACAGAAAATAATTGTGTATCACTATTTTGGTTCATTCCAATCTACACAGATACATTTTGTAACTTGAATAAATAAGTTTCATGTTAGTTTAATGATTAAAAATAATAGAGTAATCTTTCTAACATAGCTGAACCCTTTGATGATTTGATTTTTCATATCTTGACCTTACATTATGACTGAAACTTAAACTGTACAAAATACAGCCTATCAAATCAAATCAAATCACCAGCAAAAGCTATTAAGCATCAATAATTTATCATATAATGACCCCTTCTAGCCAAAAATATTAATATTTAAAGCGTTACTTTGACAGAAACGAGTCTCAGAAAACACCTCTTGTATGCACTTCTCTAAACTGACACAACTTCCAAATATTGGCAAAGTTCCAATTTTCACACAACAGACAAAACAATGAGTTTTTATTAATCTGTAACATACATTTTGTGATTCTATCATTGAATATATCATTATATAATGTCAAAATAATATTTTTTCTAAGTTCAAAAATTTTGCGATTTCGATGAAATTTCAAAGATTTTCGGATTTCCCATTTGCTAAAAATAGAAACATGTGTTACTAAAAATAGCACAAACAGGTATAATTTGAAACACTTTCAAAGTGATGCTGAGTCATTTGACATTCCAACAAACAACACAAAAAAACAAATCTCAATAGTTGCTTCTGGACAATTTTTCAAATTTTGCATGGTTTTCTCTGAGATCAGCTCTTAAACAGTTTTAAACTTTTTTGCTCATATTCTGCTGGTATTTTAATGCAATGATTTGTCTGGTTTGTTTTTAGGTGTATCCAAAACTAGATTTAAATGATTTTGAAAAGACATTTTCTGCCTATCAAAAAAAGATAGAAGGTGAAGAACAATCTAGTAGGACTAGTAAACACAAAGAGTTAGCTTTGATTGATGGACGTCGTGCTCAAAACTGTACAATATTGTTATCTAAACTGAAACTAAGCAACGAGGAAGTAATAAAGGCTGTGACAGACATGGACAGTAGAGAGGATTTACCTAAGGACATGTTAGAACAGGTAAACTCAAACATAAAACAGTGATTATCATAAGAGTTATTGCTTTTTTACCTGCCTCTTGCATAATTCTGATATAACTGCAAATCTTGACTCTACTGCCAGAGCAGATGTGAAATGATTTCTCATTGCAATTATTACGCTGGTTTTGATATATGTAGTTTTTCGAATGAATCACTGGATCTGAACTTAACTTGACTTGACTGTTCGATTAAAGTATTGTATAAAATAGGCCTGGTCACAATGATTTTTTAATTGACCTCTTAAAAAAAAGAGATAGGAAATATATTAATGTTTTACTTAAATCAATATTTTTTTAGAGACAACTTACGTTATTTTAAAACACAAAGAATTTAAAGCACAAAGAACCATAGATTCTATGAAAAAAAAAACATAGCAAAAACAACTTTACCTTACAGAATTACTCTTGAAACTGTCTGAAATCTTCAACCTACTGTATTGTTGAATCATTGTTGTATATGAATATGATTGACATGGTAAACATCAAGCAGACACAAATATTATAAAGACATATATAGATTTGTGTATTCTTTCTTTCAACTCTTTGTATTGTTTTTTTTTTTAGTTATTAAAATTTGTGCCAACTGCAGAAGAAATCCAAACATTAAATGAGCATTCACAGGAAGTAGATAATATGGCAAGAGCAGACAGATTCTTGTTTGAAGCCAGCCAGTAAGTGTGTCATGGATTAACAAACATATTTATTTTGTGACTGCCATGAACTCACATTTTGTTTTATGCAATCAATACTCTTTAATTGCCAACTAATTTAGTGTATTTTCTTGACTGACTATCCAAAATCACTGAATAAAATCATGAAGAAAATTACAAATATTCATCCAAATGCATATTTGTTGGCAAAGATAATCTAAGTTGAACACAAAAAAAAATACTAGTAAAAAGTAACAACTAAAATTGATCAAATAAAATGTTTTAAATAATTTGAATCCTTTTTATTTCCTATATTTATCATTTAGAGTTTAAATTTTTAAAGACATAAATGAAGTTCTGGGGTTTTTCTGTATGGTAATCTATAATACATGAGGTGTATTTTTTCCAGAGTTTTCCATTATGAAGCTATTTTAAAAGCCCTTTATTTCAAGAAAAAGTTCCCAGAGCGATTAGGTGATATCAGACCAAAGATAAATGGTAAGTATTTATATTTCTTCATGAGGAAAGAGAAATGTTTGGTTACGAAGGTAGGAATACCTGATGGTGTGCAAGAAAAAATGAAATATTTTTTATCATTTTTATTTAGAACTGATGAAAAACATTTTAAAAATTGTATACCTGAACAAATTTGTGAATTTAAGACAAAAGTAAGCATATTATTTACTTTTGCTGGATTCTCAGGTGACAGGGAAGAGAATTTTGTTTTAGGTCAGTTATATATAGCAAAACCATACAAAATTTTCTTAACAAGAGTTGATTCAGTTTAAGTTGAGACAAAATTCAAGCATTATTAATGTTCAATGTCCTGCTGTTGCCAGTTTTGTAACATTTTACTCTATTTCTAAGAAAATTTAGCACAAAACCTTATATAGATTCCATCGCTGCATCAACTCTAATACAAAATTTCTCCACTGTTTATATAATTAACCAGTCAAGTAATGTATAAATCTGTTAAAATTAAGAGATTTTCAAATATCTTATTAATGAGGCATTGTCTAACAGACTAGAAAAACTGTTTTCAGTCTTTCTAAACAAAGGTTTGATTCAGTGTGAGTTTTGATATATCCAGAAATTTTCATCTTTCACAATACATTTTATTTTTAGCTGTGATAGATTCATCAAACACAATGATGAAAAGTACAAAGTTACGACAACTCCTAGAGATAATCTTAGCCCTAGGTAACTTTATGAACAGAGGACAGAGAGGAAACGCCAAAGGTTTTAAACTGAACAGTCTAAACAACATGTTAGACACTAAATCAAGTATGGATAGAAATGTTACACTGCTACATTATCTGGTGGACGTACTGGAGAAAAGGGTGAGAATTATTTATAAATTATAAAGCAAAAGTAAAAAAATTATTAAGAAAAAACATTCATATTAGTAATAATTACCAAGTAAGATATTGTGAGCTTAAGTTTTATAGTTAAGGTCTTGATCAGGTTGATCCAACAGAGTTGTCTTAAAAAAGGAGAAAAAAGAATAATGAGGTGCTAAAATATAAAAAAAAAAAAAAATCCCATAAAAAATATATATAAAAATATATATAAAAATACTAAATTACATAGAGAAAATGGCCTAAAATTTAATGAATACAGAAATAAAGACCCCCATATTAACCCTCAAAGCTGATAATTTACTAAGAATTATGAAATTCTAATATGGCATGTCATATGGTTTGTACATCAAAATCTCATATATTTGGAATGACATTATCCATTTTAATATGAAGTGGCATCAGTTTTTGGTATGTTTTTGTATAAGTAATAATATAATCATGGAAAGCAGAGCTATATTTTACTAATTCATATAGATATATATTTTTGACAAAACTATTTTGTCCCATATAATGCCTTATTAAAACATTTTGTGATAATAAAACTTTAATATATTCCAATAAGCTGAGGATGTCCATAACTTACTCAATCGCATAGTGGACTTGGGTATTTGTCATTTTGAAAATCAAGTATGGATTACACCGTCACAGTGATTTCCACATCCAAAGCAAACTTCTTCTTCAAAGAAAACCTCAGTAATTTTTTTTTATTGATTTTATTTCAGTTCCCCAAGATCATGCCACTAGAAAGTGAGTTGCCAGATGTAAAGGTGGCTTCAAAAGTCAAGTAAGTCAGACTATATTTTCAAGTTTGCTATTTAAATAAAGCCAGTGAAAAAGCTTAGGGAATTAGTAAAAAATTGTAATTTATTCAGAGATCATCATTATAAATTAGAACAAACAGATAAAACTCAGTTGAAAAGGTCATGATTCATCAGATCGATACAATTCAGAAAAATAGATAAAATGAAAAAATACGCAAAAAGTACTTGCAGAAAAACTCATCCAATGCCCATATTTCAAACAATGAATAGACCATGATTTCCCATCTAGATCATGTTTGATTGATGAAAAATCTTCAGAATTTAGACCAATCACAGAAACTGTACAAAGTATTGAAAAATGGGAAAAAAGATGATGTGGAGTGTATGTCAATTAAATAGCACACGAACATAGTTTTAGAAAAAGGAAACGAAAAAAAAACAACAAGAAAAGTGTCTTAACCAAAAATGTTTATTTTGTATGTAATATCTTATTTTTCAGCATGGGAGAGTTGGACAAAGAAATAGTTGTTTTGAGGTCAGGTCTTTCAGAGATAGAAAAGGTATGCATTATTTTTATAAGCAATGATCAACCTGAATTTATTGCCAAAATACAAGGTGGAAAATAGATTATATATAATACATAATGCCAAGAGAGTATACTTTATATGGGGCAATTGAGTAAACAAATCAGATAACAAAATATCTAGCAATGAGTTTACATATTTAGGACTATGCACTAGCATAATATTTGTAAGAAAGAAAGTGACTTGTTGCCACAGTAATGTATAATGTTCAGGCATGAGGAAAGAAGGCATGAAACATATAGATTCAGTCACAAAAAATGTCATACTATCCTTAAAAGTGAAATCATCTTAAACTCAACCTAAAAATTTCATGATTGTTACATATACTGATACTTGAAAATCGCATCAGTATGCAGATTGGGAAGTTGAAATAGGTGCAAAAAAATCATTTAATTACACTCTGAATAAACAGTATTAAAGTTATTTAATACTCCAGCATTTACCTTCACTTTCTGTCCATTCATCTTAGGGTGCTACTGAACAGAATGATATGTATGCTTCATAACCACGATGAGTTGTAACATGTGTACACTTTTTGAAAGACAGTTGCTTTCTGTTTGACTTTAAAAAAATACATAAGATTTTTCAATATTTTGAATGACCTTACTGTCATTTTCACACATTGATCCGTACTATTGAATATAATAGATCTCTATGGTCTGCAGCAAAACAGTGATGACATGTAACTTGTAAGGGCTTTTCATATAAGTTAGACACCTTCTGCTTGTTTTATATACTTTGACTAATGAGTTGGTCATGCTTAGCTTACAGCACATGCAGTCTTGTTATCTATGGTTCTTGAAGCCAAAAATCTTTGAAAGTGCTTTTTGTACATGTACTTTTTTTCAGAAAACCTAGGTATAGGGTTGTAGTGTCACTTACTTGTCAGTCACATGTAAGAGAACAAATATTTATCTTTTTAGGAGATAGTATTGTTTGAGAAGCAGTCCATGCATGGTAAAGTGAGATTTGTCAGTGTGATGACGGATTTTGTAGCTGTGGCATCTTATAACGTATCAGAAATAGAGGAAGCCTATATAGAAATGATAAATAAGGTATTATAAAAAATTAATATATCTTTTAACTTGTAGTATGTAGAGTGAAATAAGTGTCAGTACATCTTGTTTATCATATTACTGTTGTTTAATGCTCTTATGTTCATCAAAGTTTTTAACAGATTTAAAATTAATTTTGAAATATGATTTTTTTTTATACAAATTCATTGAAATATTTAAAAAATGTAATAAATGTGAAACATATTATGTAAATAATTTAAAAGAAAGTGAAGGTAAATCTATGATTTGTTTTATTAAAGTTTAAAGAAGCAGCAAAATCCTTTGGAGATATCTCAGATGATTCTAAACCTGATGATTTCTTTGGAATCATGGATACTTTCATAAATTCAATAAACGATGCAAAACAAGAAAATGAGAGAATAAGACAGTTGAAAGAAGAAGAAGAAAGAAGGGCAAAATTAGAAGAACAGGTAAAAGTAATTGAAGAAACAAGATATTTTGACTATTTGCAAAACATGCAATAAGAATAAGAATAAAATGTTGCATAATTTTCACAAACTACACATCTAAAATGTAGTTTTGATATTTGTTTGAAAATTTCTATTTTATTGTGGTTTTGAGAATATGATAAGTAAATTCTATAAATGCTTGTGGAATGGCTTCATAAAATTTTCTAACCAACTATATATATGCCAATAATGTCTGTTTGTTGTTTGTTAGAGGCATAATGTTCTGCATCTGATTAGGGCACTAAGTTCCTGATATGAAAATAACAATTTTTAGTCTATAATAAAAGAAAGAACTTATTGTTTTTTAATTGTTCACAACTGCAATGTTTATTATCAAAAGCAACAAACATATTCTTTGTATCTGTATTTTTGTATTCGTATCCCTGAAGCAAATTAATGTTCTGGAGAAATCTTTGAAAAACATTGGCATTTTGTGTAGAAGAGAACGAGAACAGTGATGAATGTGTTTTAATGATAGTAAAAATTGTATTAATAAATGTCCAAATGTCTTATTTTTAGATGAGAAGAGAAAGGGAAAAATCAAGAATGAAAAAAGGGGAGAATTCAAATGGCAAAGCTGGATCTGCCAAAGGTAATCTTGCAGTAAAATAACTACTCAAAGTTAATATTGCTCATTTTATATTGGCAATAAGAGTTCAAGTAGAAGTTTTTTTAGGGATCTCGCTTGCATGTGGTTAATTTTAATGTAAATAGTAAATTAAATTAGGTTGATCTTTACTTAAATTAATAGCCTTTTCAAGAAACATTTTATGTGAAAAGTTTAAATTTTTATAAAAAAAATTCATAGAATTTCAATTTTTGTAAAACAGTGTAATAAGACAGTTTTCAAGCTATATTTATCAGAACATAACATCACAATTGTTTTTAGCCACCTACCAACCTCAGTGTTCCAGCTAGGTTTTCAAAAGGGCAGGGTGCCAATCCTGAAAAAGGGCATTTAACGCGCGATATGATAATATGAAAAGGGCATATTTTAATAAAAGATGTTAATCAAATATTTGTGTTTATTTGTTGAATCACAGGTTATACAAGAACAACATCATTAGCCCATATAGAACTCTATCTTTCTAATTTTAAGGCTGAAAAACTTGTCAAGCAGCTTGTCACACAAGTTTTTTGATCATTGCTTGGCACAGTTGAACTTTATATGCAGTATGTTTTGAAAGGTGACCTGTTTCATACTGGGTCTATGGTCTGCCACATTTTACCAGTTTCACCTTTCTACCCCTGCTGTGCTTAATGGCAATACAGCACAAAACAGCTGTGCTCAGTAAATTCACAATTTTAGGATATGAAGCAACAGTGAAAAATTGTATCAAAAATAAAGAATACAGAAAAAGATGACCAAGGCACCCTACCAACACTGCTACTAAGACCCTCTAACTTTTCCCATAACTCAAAATAAATACCTAGACATATATATTCTTAAGCAAGAAGTATGGAGACATATTTTAGAATATTTAAATGGGTTACTCAATGCTAGAGAAAAAATCAGATTGAATTATCTTTCTTTATTCGGGTGTGCTCCTTCTTTGGAGGATTATAAACAGTACGTAAATATGATGTAAATATGATCACAATATGGCGGCCGATTTTGTTATTTTCGTATCAAAAATGAAGGCAGTCAATGACAAATACGTCTGAATTTTCTGTTTATTTTATGGAAAACAAGTAAAACAATGTCTTCAACGAGTTTATTATGGTTTTCCAACTTTCTGTCATTACGTTTCCTCCATGAAACTACAGTAAACATCGCAAATTGTGCCCAAGTTGTTGTGTGCACATTTCATCAAAGATAATTGCTGACTGACCGATTCTATTTGAATGAATTAATGTTGATGATCATTAATGACCCATCCGATAAACGGATTACCTATAACAACAGATTATGACACCAGTTGTAACCATTGATTAGCTTGGGGTCGTAAGGCCAACCTTAAAAATATGTTTGTTTGCAGTTTTCCGACTGTACCTTCAGACTGAAGGGTCGGTAGGTAGGAAAAATATTTTGTTTTATCAGCCAAAATACAGTTTAAACAAGCAGTTACACTAAACCAAGTTTCTTGTGAAGAAAAAAAAACATTTTAAAACAACAAACACTGGACATGCTGAAAACCAACATCAAATGAACAGGCATTTTCAGATAAAAAACTTTTTAACCAAAACTGAAACTTTAACATAGTGAGTGTCATTATCCAATTTATGACATAAAATACGGAATAATTATTAAATACTGGAACACTTATAAACAAGGAATGTCATTATGACTAGAACTAAAGAAATATATTCAGACATGTATGCTTTTTGACTAGAATGTTTTCATGAGTAGAGTATTTTCATCAGAAAAATGTATATATTATAGATTTATAAGACAATTATTAAAGAGTGTATTTTTAATAAAAAAAAAAAAAAATTGAATCTTCCTCAATTGAAAAAAAGTATTAAGACATCCAACTGTTTTCATATTACTAACAATGTTTAATTATATGTGATAAGGTTATATTTTTGCCAGGCTTTAATGAAAACCTAAGAAATCTAAAGTTTGGAGTGAAATCCATAGCACCCCATTAAAAGTAAATGGTCTGTACTGAAATGTTTTTAATGCATAAAAAAAATTGGCAGCATAGCTCCTAAGGACATGTTTTAATTGAATTCACACAGGCCACACAGTTTGGGTATATTTAATATTGTAAGAAAGAGAATATTTGCAATGAGTGGGGCAGCCCCCCTTATCCTAAAGGAGCATACTCATTGCAATCCAAGATAGATTTAATATAGAGAGAGTATATTTATTTTTCAAGCTAACCATTCATTTTCTCTACATCTTTGTGTAGTTAGGGTTGCTTCTTATTGATTTGGCATGATCTATATCCGTTAACATTTCAAAATGAGCCCTTCCTCCGTACAGGCGTGTTTACAGATATCCATGAAGATTTAAGTCACGGATGAGTGGTTTCATCTTTGTCGTCTTCACAACGATTTGTAGAAAATATGCCATACTTCAAGCTGCTGTCGAATTATTTAACCACTGAAATTGGTTCCATAAACTTAAGTCAGGCTCCACAGATTCTGAACCCGATTTGTTTGAGACAGAAATTATGGTTATAGTGTCAGTTATGAATATCCGCTGCATCATCGTCAATGATATCATCACACATCATTACATCTGAATCTGTATAAATAGTTTACTAATAAACTTTTTTGTTTTTTATTTGTCTTAAAATTGACACAAGACGACAGTGTAAAGTACTCCTCCGTGACTTCGTGGATACCTGTAAACAATTTCCATGTGCTTTAACATTAAATGGTCACATGAATGCATGACGGGAAGCTAAGAAAAACCGAAACTTGAAATGCGTAATTGACCCAGACTTTAAATAATTTCCGGAAAGGACCCAAAGTTCCGGATCGCGTCAATAGAGGTATTAAAAAAAAATCTTCAAATTTAAAGCAATAAAATTTTCACAGTCGGGAGGATTTTCAAGGGTCGGTCGGTAAACTGCAAACAAACAATATTTTAATTTAAGCCTAAACAAAGTCATAAACTTTTCCCCAGGTAAAATTTAGTAATTAGCGTATCATATCAATACGCACAAATTAATATGCAATCAATCTTCAAAAAGGCAGGGCGCCCTGCAAACTGTTAAAAGGGCACAGGGCGCAACTCAGAAAAGGGCGGGCGCCGCGCCCTCTGAAAACGGCCTAGCTGGAACACTGAACCTTAATTATTGCTCTTTTACCACATATTAAATTTGATAATACTTTTTCTAGACTAAATTGATTATTTTTCGTGTAAATTTATAAAAACTCATTGATAAGTAAAATTTGTTTTCAGTAGCAAATTGTAACCTTGCTATCTGGATAAACCACTCACATTTTACATATTGTCTTTATTGCTGTAGGTGAATTTGACGAGCTTATATCAGCGTTAAGGACAGGAGATGTATTTGGAGAAGATTTGTCAAAGATGAGAAGAAACAGAAAAAGGGCTGTAACTCCACAAAGGGAAAACTCAAGAGAAAGAGCTGGAGCTATGAAAACTGCCAGAGCCATACTTACTGAACAATAAATGTCAGTTTACAAGCAATGTATGTCATGTGGTCTTAATTTGTATTGGTTGTGTACTTAGTGCTCTCATTAGTTATGTAACAAAATGACTTTTTTTCAATTATGCACATGCAATAGTAGAATTGTAGTTTTTCGTTACAAACAAGTGTTCATTGAAATTCGTATGGAAGGATTGTAAAATTGAATGAAATGGAAATCTCATACATTCAGTTGTTCCAGACTTTGATATTCTTACTTCAAATCAAAATTATCTTGACTTTGAAATGGCATTTATTTAGAAAAAATACAAATGTATTGAAGAGAACGATCTGAGAATTATGTTCTGTTTCCGACATAATAGTAAAATGATATTATTTACCATTAAAGAGAAGCAGTATTTATTATTAGATTAAAATTTATTTTAAAAAAATGCTGGATAATTTTTTTCAATTCTTTATAGACATAATGTATATTACTTTCTCTCTTTATGAATATAATTTATAAACCTGATATACTTTATAAGAATATCACTAAATTACATCTACACAAATAAAATCTCAAGAAACAGTTTGATATTTGATTTAGAATTAAATCAGAAAAATAACATGATATCTGGCTGATGAGCTTTCTGATGCTGAGAATCTTAATAATGACAATACAATCTTGATTCAAACTGAAATAAGAATACAATTGTATGATAAAGGAAATGAAAGGCAGAGTTACTTAAATATTTTTTTTTTACATATTTCACTGAATGTATTATTATAGTTGTTGTTCCCTGATATGTTGTTATGGTAATGACTGTTATTAGTATTATATTTATATTTAGTTTTCTATCTTGTTTATTTAATTGCTCATTTATTCACAAGTGTAAAAAGGTTGATATTAGACATTTTCCTTAAAGTGGGTGGGATCATGTAGATTAGTCTACTGAAATTTCATTTGCTTACTTGATAGATATTGTATTGATAGTGAAGACCTTTCTATCTTCAAATTCAGTGTTTATATTGAAAACCACTTCTTACATATTTTCTGGAATTAGCATATTCTGTTTTGATATTTGTAGTAGCTTTAAAAGAAGCTGTTATGTATGCGATGAAATCGTAATGTCAATTTCTATTTTTTCAGGTTAGATTTTTTTTAAATAGAAATATGTAACAACATGAATGACTCAGTACATGAAAAGTAGAGCAGTCTATGTATTTACAATCAAAATCATATAAAATAGTTTCACATATAATTGACAGTTCTTGATAAAACAATAGTCCTATGTTGTTATATATTTGAAACCCTGTACAACCTTAGTCAGGTGGTGCTGTAAGGGTGATGTTAAATCCTGACTATTGAAAAAATAAATAAAAAATAAAAAAAAAATAATTGACAGTTCTATATTTGGTCATGTGTATTTCTTTCTTATCATTTGTAAGCATTGGTATGATTTTCAGGTATTTGCAAATTTCCAAGATATGCTACCTCTGTAACATTTATATTGTACTTAAAGTTTAACTTTGTTAAGTCATTACCTCAGTGAGGACCAAACTTAAATTCCAGAGAACAATTTTAAATGTTAAGAACAAAATTGAAGGTTCGCCATTATATATCAAGTGCTTAGGATTAATATAAAGATTACCCAATGTATTGTTTATTTCATGTAAACCATCAAATTTGTCTTGTAACCAATTTACATATTCATTGAATTATTTGTTCAAAATTCTATTAAGTATGGTACTGTTGTATTTTCTAGTACCTGAAATTCATTATGGACATAGATTTATTTATTAAGTACTTTTGTTTTCTCTTATACCTAAACCATGACTGTACTTGTAATCAGTATTACACATAGTTTATTTACTATTAGTTACAATTAGTTTGTATCAGTATAGGTTGTATTATACATAATACACATTTATGTTTATTTTATTGAAGGGGGATGCAAATAAAGAGGTTATATCATAGTTGCAGTCTGTCATCATATTTCAAAATGTAAATATTGACACTGCATAATTATAGATTTACTTTGAACAGTGATATTTGTTTATTTTTATGTGTAATCTTTTGGAACAGCAAAAAGAGAAAAAAAAAATGTTTTGACATATTTTGTTGTATGGTGCTGCTGCTAATTAAAGATGGACATTTTATTATAATTTCAATATTATATACTATATAAGTAAAACAAGGCTGTACCTTAATTCAATAATATATTTCTCTGACAATTACATAATATAATTTTTTTTTAACTGCTGATATTATATTTATAAATCATGTGCCAATTAAACCTATTCAATATCATTTCAAATGCTGCTTCATATATATTACATTTTACATATTTAAAAAATTAGATTGTATTCCAGTATATTACCTCACTTTCAAAACATTGAAATCCGATATTCATAAATAGCAAGTTTTAGATCAAAAGATATCAGATGTTCAGCTTATTGGATTAACGCAAGAGCTCGGTTTTTGAAAAGGTGCAATATTTAATTTACATCAGTCATTTGAATAAGGGTGTAAAAAGAAATCCCTATTAGTTCAAAGTTTTCAGCTTTAAATGAAGATTTTTCAAATTTTGTCAATGTGTTCATATTATATCTTGCCATAACTTAAAGACCAGTGAATCATTTTCATTTATAGTGTAGATATAAGTTTTAGCAATATGTACCAAAAGATGTACGATCAAAGATCTCTATGTTTTTTCTAGATGAAATTCCTCTTTCTCAAAACAAACGAGTTAAAAAATGTTCTGTACGTTTGTGGTTCACTTTGATAGCACAAAAACTTCAATTTCAAACACAAATTTTCATCACTAAAATAATTTGATTGTAATTTTGTACCCTGTAATATCATTTTGTTTTGAAATGATTTGTCCTGGAATATTCCCAATTACAGCTAGTTATATATAGTATAATAAGAAAAGTATAATAACACTATTTATGCAATACAATACTTTTTTTTCTGATTATATATTTCTGTCGAACTACCAGTCACATGTTTTGACATATTGTAAGAATCTGGTGTAAATGTGTATGCATGCTTTAGGATATAGTATTCTTAAAGTACATTGATCTGTGTTATCTGTGAAATGTTAACTGCTATATATTTCTTTTGTGTATCATTAATTCCTTTACTTTCTATAAAAATAATTAATTATTTCCTCCCTTTTCTAATTTCAATTTTATAGAAGTTAGGTGGTTCTCTCCAGGCAATTCTGCTTCCTCCACCAATAAAACTGACTGCCATGAAATACCGCAATGTGGTGTTAATCACCAATCAATCAATCTATTTACAATTTACTACATACACATTGTATTTAAATATGAACAAGTATTTTGCATATTTAAAAATTTTAATGTCAATGTTTTTGCACGCTTACTGGTATTTTCAGCTAAGCTTTAGATGTAAAGAAAACACATTGTAATGTTAGCAGTTTACAGTAAAAATACAGATTATTGAATGGAACAGTTTCTCTCTAATTGGTTTTGTTTTTTTCCATATTTTCATGCGAGTCGCTCTTAGATATCTTACCATGTTCTACATGGATATCTGTATATATTTGATATTAGGAAATGATAGAACCAATTTGGAAAATCCAGCAACAGTATCATATTTAACAGTTCTATTTAACATGTTACAACTTATGAAAAATTATATAACATTTTGAAACTTGTTGTTTAAATGAGTATTATATTTTAACAGATTTTAAATGATGTACGAAAGTAATCAAATTATGGCAAGAAGTGTTTAAATTTTTTTTAAATTCTTTCTTTTTCCTTTTTTCAATATCATACTCAGCAGTTAAAAAGTTGCAGGATTTTTCGACTTGTTTCTGATTGGTGATTGTGCAATGAGTTATAAGGGCAATAGAAACCAAACCACCTGATCTGATTTGTGTGTGTCTGTGGTATGATTTTGTTATTTTGTACTATTTATACAGCATTTATTTTATATAATTTATATATTTACATTTATTGTGTTATGAAAGTTTTCTTTTGTTAATTTTGTAACAATAAATTTTGTAACCATTGAAATTCAAATAGTTTTATCCTTTAAAACCATAAACCGTCATCTCAAAGTTTGAAAACGTTATCCAATGATGAAGCTTGCCACTGGAGGACATATACAATTGTTACAATTAATCTGTTGGGTGTGTTATGATTGATACTTTAGTCTTGGAGAACATGGTTTTATTATTAGTTGTCATAGGTTTCTAGTTTTCAGTAATTGTGATTACCCTTAATTGGTGCTTTGTGTTAATTTTTGTTTTTGCTTTTGTATTGATCTGTTGACACTGTTGTCTAGGGTAAGGAAAGGGTTAAGAGCTCACAAACATATTTAACCCTCCCACATTCTTTATGTACCTCTCCCTAGTCAGGAGCCTGCGATTCTGGTTATAAATTAGGACTTTATTTTTGTTGTTTAAACCCATTTTTAAAACCTGCTACATTGAAATTTAAAGATGTAGCCTCCTTGAGTCTCAAGTTTATAATCCCATACTCAAAGTGACAGTGTAAATTAGTACCATCATGCACATTTGGCATCTACCTTGACAAAAGTTAGCAAAAGTTGGCTCAAAGCTTGCCACAAAATGCCATATTTTCATTGGATCAATTTATGAATGGCATACAAAGGTTGGTAAAATTTGGCTAGGTGGTTTCATATAAGATAACTAAAAGGAACAAGAGTGCACAAGTTGAAATGTCTTGCCCTTCTTACTAATCTAAATAAAAGTGAGGTCAAGGACAATGAGCAAAAGACTGATTTAAACCTTGTATCATAAGGCATCTATATACAAAGGATGAAGCCTCCAGATCTTCCACCTTCTAAAAGATGAAGCTTTTAAAAAGTTAACTAATACACAGCTGATGTACCTTGCCAGATCACAAACCCTATGTGGAGCTTTCTGCAACAAAAGTTACAGGCACAGCAAAAATTGTGTAAAGACCACATAACGCAATGTAATGAAAATAGCTATAAATAGCCATATTAGCTAGGTGAGCTAAATACGTGACTATGATAATAACTGAATAACTTCAGTAAATGTGAGTAAATCAACCATAAAATATAAGTCAAGTTCTGGTGACTTGGGTGAGATGGGCATACAAATGTATTGAGGGCACAAGTGTATCAACTGCAGTCTGTAACTTCTTACGCCACAACTGTATGTTAAACCTAAAACAAATAATACTCTGTATGTCCTATCATTTGATTTTGGTAATTTAATGATAATGGAGGTTATGTTGGTAAGTCTGAGAAGAAAAAGATTACAATGGTATTGGATATGAACTAGCTATCAAGAAGTACTCTCAGACCTGTACTTAAGTGTCTTTTTGGTTTTGGGGATGTATAAGTACCTGTACATGTCCACTCTTGTGTTTTTGTAAGATGTATTTGTATCCATGTGGTGGGTCCAGCCTTTTCAACTGATTTTAAGTTTGTTCTTTTGTTGAGCTGCTACACCATTGTCCCAGGTTAGGGCCAGGGTTGAGCTATCACAAACATGTTAAACCCTGTCACATTCTTTATAAATGTGTCTGTCTTAAGGCAGGAGCTTGTACTTCAGTGGTTGTGGCTGGTTCATGTCTTTCATATTTGTTTTTTTGTAAATTGGTTTGTTATAAATTAGGCTGTTGGTTTTCTCAGTTGAATAATTTGCATGTCTGTGCTGTAAAAGTCGACCATACAATATGTCCTTTTCTCATTGTTAAAGGCTATAGTTGCCTATAATTGCTGACATCCACTACACTTGAACATAAGTGAATTGTTGTCTTATTAGCAATCAAACCAATCTCCTTATTTCTATAACGACCAACAATGGGTTTTTCAAAACTGTTTCACAAGGTCATGGAATAACTTACATTGGGTTTTTTCCTCCGGATTATTTAACTTAACCATTTAACATAAAACAAAATCAAAGACATGTATATAATACTCTTTATTTTGCACTTTATATTCATGTTAATGCAATTCATGCATAAAAGCCATAATATAAACATAGGTTATTTATGATTACAAAGTGCATCTCATTCTGCACCATTTGATTAAATAAATCAATGTTAGAAAAGCAAAAAATTACAAAAGCACCACAAGTGCAGAAGCAAAGTTGTGATGTACACTGCTGTAACCTTGACCCTTGACCTATATACCTGACAAGTATTTGTTTTTTTTCCACTTAGGTGTATAAGTCACTGCAGATAGGTAAAGATCTAAGTTAAGGCTCATCAGGTTTTGTTGTGTACCAAAAAAATCAGTCTATTTGTAAGTTAGTACTGTGACCTTAACCTTTGATTTAATGACAAATCAAGCTTGTTCAAAGTGTTTTTCAGCCGAGTTAGGTGAAGGTTGGACATATGGTTCAAAGGACATCCTGCAGAAAACCAAAATTTTCCCCAAAAATTCTGTTTAAGAATTGCTGCTGTGACCTTTGACCTCTGCCTAGCAACCTCAAAATCTATACAGGATTTTTATGCCCCACCTACAATAATAGGGGCATTATGTTTTCTGGGCTGTGTGTCCGATTGTCCGTCCGTCCGTTCATTCGTTCATTCCTCCGTCTGTCCCACTTCAGGTTAAAGTTTTTGGTCAAGGTAGTTTTTGATGAAGCTGAAGTCCAATCAA
The DNA here is from genome assembly GCF_036588685.1 of Mytilus trossulus. Classification (NCBI taxonomy): domain Eukaryota; kingdom Metazoa; phylum Mollusca; class Bivalvia; order Mytilida; family Mytilidae; genus Mytilus; species Mytilus trossulus. The sequence goes on from NC_086375.1 coordinate 21,800,225, forward strand.
CTTGAAACTTAGTATACATGTTCCTTTTGATATGATATTTCTTATTTTACAGCCAAATTAAACTTTTGACCCCACATTCACGGTCCAATAAACATAGAAAATGAAAGTGTGAGTTTCAGGTTAAAGTTTTGGTCAAGGTAGTTTTTGATGAAGCTGAAGTCCAATCAACTTGATACTTAGTACACATGTTCCTTATGATATGACCTTTCTAAATTTACAGTCAAGTTAAATTTTTTACCCCAATTTCACGGTCCACTGAACATAGAAAATGAAAGTGTGAGTTTCAGGTTAAAGTTTTTGGTCAAGGTAGTTTTTGATGAAGTTGAAGTCCAATCAACTTGAAACTTAGTACACATGTTCCCTATGGTGTGATCTTTCTAATTTAATGCCAAATTAGATTTTTTACCCAATTTCACGGTCCACTGAACATGTAAAATAATAGTGCGAGTGAGGCAGGGTTTCCCCTGGGTCAATTATTTTTTTCGCCACCTCTTTCGCCAAAACAATATATTTTTCGCCACTTTATTATTTTTTTTTCGCAAAGAAACACAAATATATTTTTTTTTCACATTTTCCTTTTTTCCAGCCCCCCCCCCCCCCTAAATAGGAAGTGTTTTTTACAACAAAACGAAGAATCTCATCACTAGGAATTGATCGCTCGTGTAAGGTGTAGTCATTACATTGAAGGGTTACTCTCATGCCAACCTTTTGAATAGATTTCTTCATAACGACAGTTTTCTTCTCTAGACCGGCATCGTAAATAAGTTAAAAAAAATGCTTGAAACACGTGTGTTACTGAAACGACTTTGAAGTTCCAATTCAAATCAATGACCTATATGAAAGTTAAATGATAAGAGTTTTAAATCAGAGACCTTTCTTGCTTTTGAACATTTTTCGTCATAACAACAATTTTCTTTGCTAGACTATCATTAAAAGAAGGAGAGGAAGCGTAAAAATTTTGCTTCAAACACGTGCGTCGCAATGTGGTTAATAAATCCCTTTTGTGACATGTGACAGAAGCCATTTAACAATATCGTTTTGTCATATCATACAATCAACACCTTTATTAATTAGTCCTTTGATGTCGATAGCTATAAATGCAATCAGCTGATTATTGATTTTCTGTCAAAATCTTAACAAGTTCAAGGTGAATTCCGAGTATTGTCTGATCGGTAAAGTCAGAGAAACCCGAAAAAAAGTAGATAAACAAGATGGCTGAAAATAAATCGTTATATATTTCTTTCGCCAATGACGAATTTTAATCGCCACAATTATAATTTTTTCGCAATTTGCAAAAATGGCGACCGCCAGCGGAAACCCTGGAGTGAGGCATCCGTGTACTTTGGACACATTCTTGTTTTAATTTGTTTTTAAGGGGCATCATCAAATTAAGTTTCACTCTGTCAAAAGTGACTGTGACCTTGAAATTTTCACCTAATCAGAGGCAGATTTAAAGGGGTTTTCAGCCCCCCCCCCCTTTTTGAGGTAATAATTTGGTTGATTATATAGGGAATCATTGAAGCATGCCTGGAGTGGTCACTTATGAAAAATTCTGGATCCGCCACTGCTGATTTTCCATAGAAATCATCATTGTCTCATTTGCATCATTCAACCAAGATTGGTAAAGAATTAATAAACTACAATCCAAAGATTTTGTCCATAAATTAAAATTCAGCTAATAATACACTATTTGATCCTACTTCTACATGTAGAATGTATGTTCAATACATGTATATTGACTGAAAAAGAACATTGAAATTTAACTCAATCAAATCAATGAAGTTAAACAACAAAAAAGTTACAGTACCTCTCATTTGCCTGAATGCTGGTGTACAGTAAAGGACACATTCATACACTAATATAATGGATCCTTCAATGTATAGTGAGAGAGACATACCATCATATGAAATATTGGTCATATGACTTTCTCCTTAAAACATATGCAAGACTTATTTAAATGCACCTAAAACCAAATCTTGCTGGTTGCAAAGCAGTTCTCAAAATATGACTTTCATGACTTTGAAGAAGATGCAGACACAAACATGTTTGCACATGATTCTTCATTGCTTTCCTCAACTATGTTGAGGCAAACTTAATAAACAGCAGGATAATCTTAATAAATTTAAGCTGATCAGATGTGTTTGAAATGGCAATTCAAATGAGGTACATTCTATCTTAGAAAACCTTAAGTTATTTACATTTTAGATTAGTTCTCACATAGGTCCCATAATGTTTATATCAAATTTTAAAAACAACTTTTATGAATTGTCTGATTCTATATAGTAATAATCGTGAATATAAAAAAGAAGATGTGGTATGATTGCCAATGAGACAACTATCCACAAAAGACCAAAATGACACAGACATTAACAACTATAGGTCACCCTATGGCTATTTACATATTCTCAAATAAAATATCCCTCTAATATCATGTGACGTTTAGATGAATTAATGCAATAATATATTTAAATGACAAAGCATACATAACAAGCTGCCTGTGTTACTTATAAATATACAACATATCAATACTTATTCTTGAGCAGGTTAAATTAAGGCTGAACTATCACTTTCACTTTCAGAAAGGTTCATTAACATTTAAACAATGTCTATATATAGTCTCTCTGGCTATTTGCCTTCAAAATTGTGTAATTCTTATACAATAATATAATATATCCACAAAATTTCAAAATCTGTTATAAGAAAATTTACCATTTGTTGATCACAATCCAGATGATCCAAGACAAAACTTTTTGTGATTTTAGTCATAAAACAAAAATGGAAAAGAAAACTATTTTCAACCTCTGAACTATCTATTACCTGAAAAAGCATAATAATAGTGCCCTATAAAACAGTTATCACATAAAAATAAAACAGCATGCAATTTAATCAACACGTTTTTTCTTAAATGAGAAAACCTTATTTTTGCAGTATAAAAGGTACAATTCATAACAAACTTTATTATTAGCACTAGTTTTTGTACAATAAAACAAAACCAACATCAAAGGCCACCTTTTATATCATCATACATGTATATCATTAACACAATATTGCTTTCAAATAGTATTTCTTTTATCAAAAGATACCTACATGTATGTGCATTGCAGCCTTTTTGCATGTGAAAGCAAGCTACAATCAATCAACCACAAAAGGCAATTTTATGATAGGGATACATGTACATGTATGTCATTACTGTGTTGACTATATTTTGTTACTTTTGAAACACCCTTTACATCATGTACATCTAACATATATAATAATTAAGTTTATATAATAATTAAGATTTAGTCATCCCTTCATAAAGTAAAGTTAACAATTAATTAAAACAAGCAGGATACCGAAAGTACTAAATCCATAAATAAAAACAATCCATAAATTAAATTTCATGAACAGTATTATTCAAATGTGAAGTTCATTCAAACACATGTACTCTGGACATTTTTTTGTTTGTAAGTAATATACAGGATTCCTGAGCAATAAAGACAAAACAAATCTACTTGGCTGTTGCCTTCTGAGGCTGCTTTTTTAATTATGCATCACCATTAAAGATTACTGTTAAAGCTGCATTGTGCCATACATTATATAACCAAGTAACTGTTTAAATAAATATAAGCCACTTAATTTTATCATAAATAAAAAATAGAATATAACATTTATACAAAAAACGGAATTATATTCCTATGTATATACAACATTGTACAATAGTATCTAAAACTCTGTTTATATGCCCTGTTTTATAAAATACTGGTTTTCAATAATTTTAAACTAGTTCCCTTTTTCTTGAAGAACATAAAATGTCTTGTGGTAAATCTGCTTTGTATGGTAGTATACCTCTTCATGAGTTTTCAAGCGGTACCAACACTAAAGCTATTTAGAGCTATGAGGCTTTACTAATCTTTAAACACTAACAAAATCAAAATAACAAATTCTATTTTCAATCTTTTTATGATTGAGTGACTTTACTGATGAGTAATAATTTGATTTAAAGCACTTTTTAATAATCTAGCAATAACAATCTGCTAAGATGACTGACTGTTGCTAAACATATCAGAATCAGACTCGCTTTCATAAATCACCAAATATCCCTCGCTATCACTACTGTCGGAATCACTATAATCATCATATTCATCAATACTAGAATAATATTTATTAGACTGACTACTGTCTAACAAAGAATCTTTATCATTTGAGCAATCATCATCATTGCCTTTCATTTTCATGTAATAGTTGAAAAAGGCAAGTCTATCATCATTATCTAAAGAAGTTTGATTTGGTGTTTGTTTATCACATGACAGCCTCTCTTTGGCTTTGAACTGGCATGGAGAATTTTTATTACAATTCTTTGGATCATGGGACTGATTTTCACACTCACAACAAATATGAGATTTGTTGTTTTGTAAAATGCATGATTTCCCCATCATTGATGAATTACTACCGTCAATACCAGTGTTGGGTTCGCTTTTTATCACAGTCGTTTCTTTGTTTCCATCTTCCCTCAGTGTTTGTAGCAATGTGTCTTTCTCTTTTTCTAGTGAAATTAAAGTCTGTTCTAACCACTTCTTCCTCTTTTTTAACTTATCTTTTTCCTGTAAAAAGTTGATAATGATTTAGACAAAAAAAAAATCAATTTTCATGTAGTTTTAATGTCAAATATATACAAATTTTGTTTTTTTCTAAAAAAAATTTTTTATCAAAACAAAGACAAACCTGTGTCTTTGGTGTAAGTGTATAAAATAAAGACATAAATAACTACAGACAATTTTTATTTTTTTCTTACATGATGAAGATCTCTCACTTGTGACACATGTACAATAGCCATGTTAGCCATCGTCAAGTACATAAATGAAGAAACTTCTGTCAGTGTGGCTATGGGTCAAAGGGTAAATATAGCTCCCTAGTTTTTACATCTTTATCATAAGGTTTTCTGCTTTTCAAATTTCATTGCACATTTATTTTGTGTTTCTCAATATGAGGTGCATTTGACCATATAGGGATAATAACCCAATTACCTCTAAGTTAAAGATGATTTATACAGTATTTCTTAAATTAAGTCAAGATTTCTCTTGCCTTTTCTGTATAGTTTGTTTAAATTGTATCTGCAAATGTTTGTTATACGAAAGGTGTAAACTTACCACTGTCAAATATTCTAGCTTATGTTTTTTCTTCTGTCTACATTTATGTGCAGCTCTTCTATTTTGCTCCTTTCTTTCGCTCTGTCTTAGTTGCTCCTCTTTTGTAAGCTGAAATCACACATGATAAGAGGTAATTTTAAAAATGATATGGATAAAAGAAAATGTTTGGTTTGCATTGATATATTGATAAACAAACACAGTAAAAAATATTTAATTGTTCTTACATTCAGTCTACATTGTATATATTCATATATATTCGGACCTTCATTAATCTAGCAAAATCTGTAAATTTTCATGAAAATCATAACTTCTTGTAAAGTGACTTTTCTATGACTTTATGACACAAGTAATGTTTTTTTCAGGGACTGTCTATGCAGATTTATAGAAAGTTCCTGGTTTATTTATCAAAATGTAACTGAATTTTTATTGGATTAAAAAAAAAATCACTAAAACAAGTTTTATAAATATCTGAATAGCTATGATTTAATGCATTGAAAGAAGTGGAGAATGAGAATCTAAAATAATTTCAATAAAGTTTCAATTCTTTTTGTATACATGTGGAAATATTGTTAACTATGTTTGACTAATATCTGAGTTCTGACAGATTCACTCTTTCAAAACTTTGCAGTAAGACAAATTCCAAACATTTTTATGCAAATTATAAATTACAATTGCACACTCTGGTTTAACAGGTTAGTAATTACATTTATTTTAATTGGTGGAGTATACTTCAATTGAGGTATAATCCATAATTTGACATATAGTGAGATAGACCAATTAAGGTATATTGCAGTTTTTATCACACATTTTTTTAAAGAGATATTTGAGCATCTTTTAGACATTTTGCGTTTAGTTAATTTCTTATCATATAAAACTTTGACAAGTTGTGACATGTAATTGGACTCCCTTTGGTGTGCTGCGTTTTGTGAAAATGTTAATTATACCTCAATCACCTAGTTCAGTAGTTGATCATGTTGATAGATAATTCACAAATGGTTAATTAACATTCTTATTAAGTTTGCATCAGTATGTTGATTTGTTAGTTAAATTTGGCAAGAAATCTGAATAGACTGTGGAACAAAAAGTGTCAGAATGAATTGCATTTCATGACTAAGTGGTCACCAAAGCTTGTCATGGAAAATGCAAAAAAATGCTCCATTATTTCTTGAAAATAATTGGTGATATAAACTGCATTACACCCTCAATTGCCATTTTGGTGGATCGCATTATATGTCAAATGATGGATTATATCTGAAATGAGGTATGATCCATCAATTAATGGTTATTCCTGACCTGTTTAACTGTACAGTAATGAGTATTAGACTTTCAGACACATCTTGGGGTGTAAACTGAAACATGGCCATATTTTTCAAATGAAAATAAAAAACAACTGGGATAACAAATAAGTTGTGTCACGTTTTGAATTAGACAAATTGTTTTTGGAAATTTTCATCAATTTAAAACATCGCGGAAAAACCAGAAAATGTGCTATTTCAGTAGCTTTGTTTTCCAATGTTTTCAAACTCCGGCCGACACTATCAGTTCCGTTCCGGAACAGTACCTCATGAGCAGCCGCCTCTTCGTGGGTGAATGTAACGTTCAAAAGTCCCTTGCCTTCTGCAAGTCGACGTGTCTGAATTAAACTTTTGAGCGATTGCTTTATAATGTTTTTATCATTGTGCGGTTTTGATAGATCTAGAGGCTGTTCGCTTTCATGCAATGCATTAGATTTTGCAACTTTATCTCTGCTCATATTCAGGTTGACAACAAAATGAATGAATAAAGGCAAGATTTCGTTTTGTGAATATTATTTCTTCATTCTATTTCAGTTACCACTACTGTTGCATGATTCAAAGGAACATCGTAGTTGACGAATTTTTGTATTGGTCATGTTTTAAAAAAGTGTATCAAATATATTCCATCACAAATCAATGTACTTTTATACCCACCTGGTAACAGTATAACGTAAGGGTACCCAAATTGCACCTATTTTGACAGTTTTTTTAACCTACGTTTTTTATGCTTCTGACAAAAGTTTTCATTATGTGTTTATTTTGTAGATGTATCATTATTTACTATATGGTTTCACCAAATTAATTTTGAATCCATATATAGAATCATAGAAAAACTGGTCTGAAATGACCTCCAAACCATCATGGCAATGAATCTGTAATGACTGAGGAGTACCCAACTTGCATCCATGCTTAAATTCGCATCGTCAAAAGTCGAATTACAGAGTTTTTGTTTAATTTGTTAAAATATTTTTAAAACTGGATATTAGTCCATGCTTTCTCTTCATTTTTTAAGAAATGGATACTTTTAGCACATCGTATTTGCTAATTTTAAAAAGATGACATTTTGATGACGTCGCACAGCGACTTTTCAATACATTTTGCTTTGTCGGTAAACACTTTCATCTGTTGATAAATACTGTGAACGTTTTGTGTATATTTATTTATGTTCACCTTTGTTGAAAAACATGCATAGTATCAAATCATAAATTAAAATACAAATTGTTTAGTCTCGAGGAAAATTTTTAAAATTTCCACTGCTATTTTTGCCAAATAGGTGCAATTTGGGTACCGTTACGTTATATATCTATGTCATCTATGAGCCGACGATGAAATCGGCTACAATCAGGTAGTGTCAAGTCCCGTCAATATATATATTTGTCAAGTTCCTGATTACATTGTCATAGAAGAGAGAGGTTTGGCTAGCCATAAAATCAGGTTCAACTCATATGTTTTTTTAAGCGTCCTGTTAAGCCAGGGAACCGATTGCACTTGTCATCGGCAAATAATTCGTAAAAAAGGACTACTTGCAGTTACTGACATGTCAGCTCCACCCATCAATTAAACTTGATGAAAGATTATGTCTTTGATTTGTTGATTTGCTTCCTTCTGTTTTAGAATTTATTAACACAGATTCGTTTTCTCTCAAGCGATTTATGACGTTTGAACAGCGCGGTATACTTCTGTTGGCTTGCCTTTATTTTTCTCATTGTTGTTGCCTATAACATTGCTTACATCCACTTCGTTGAAAGTTGGTGGATAGTTTATGTATTTATTTATGCATACAAAAAAAAAAGCATCGCGCTCAACGGTTGGGTCAAGACTGATGGCACTATCAATTACTGATTTGGTGTAGTCAACATGAAAAGTAAATAAGCTGTTTTAACACTATGACTGGGTTCTTGTTCAAAACTAAACCATCATCAAACTTAAGGGGGTACGTGCATGGGTGATTTTTTTTTTTTTTTTCTAAATATAGGATTTCGCTATATTTTTCTATAAAAGAACTTTATCGTATACTTAATAGGAAAATGAAACAAAAAAACTATGGGGTCACCGTTCATTCACAATCTGCCTTCGACAGAAGAATACATTTTTGTACTGTAACATGTACTTTTTTCTGTTGAAATAATAGGAGAAATAGAGGTTATATCGAAATAAAAAAGAACTAAATTACAGAAATTGTTTAAACTTTACAATAGTTTAGTTTGAGTACAGCTTCCTTGAAAAATATAAGTCACCAATAAGTTAAAAAAGATATTTCAATTTTAATGCAAAAGTAAACTGGAATTTTTTATAATACTTATACCTGTAATTGGTTATTCTTTACAAAACATGTGTTGATACTGCGTTATGTTTTGTGTTGATGTCTGACCCATAAAGGTGCTTGTAATTTTGAAACTTAATTTTTGGCCTCACTAAAAAATGTATTTTATACACCTGAATAAACATTTTTGTGCAATACATATTTTGACTAGTCAAAACATTTACTAAATTTTATCATCGGTATAAGGACATCATTCGTAAATATAGCTCAACATGTAGACTTCTTATACGTTCCGGTATTTCACATCCATTTTTTTTTATGGAAATATTCTTAATAAAGCACAAAAATGTAAGTATTCACCTCAGAAGCTAACACGACCTATACATAGACTTATTAAGAAGGGATATGGTTACGATACTGTTGTCAGGTCATAAAAAATTGCATATTTTGGCGTTAATATTGATTCACTTATAGGGTCTTTGCATCAATTAAACACATTTTTTTTAAAAACAGTTGTTTGCATGGCACGGGTTATTTTCTTCTCATATATGTTATGATGGTATGATACTTAACCCCTGACGGGAAGGGTTGTGCCTGATATTCATATGATTAACATTATCTTTCAATCAATTCTGGAGCTGACATGTCAGTTAACTGCTAGTAGTCTGTTGTTATGTATGTATTATTGTCATTTTGTTTATTTTCTTTGGTTACATCTTCTGACATCAGACTCGGACTTCTCTTGAACTGAATTTTAATGTGCGTATTGTTATAATGCGTTTACTTTTCTACATTGGCTAGAGGTATAGGGGAAGGGTTGAGATCTCATAAACATGTTTAACCCCGCCGCATTTTTGCGCCTGTCTCAAGTCAGGAGCATCTGGTCTTTGTTAGTCTTGTATTATCTTTACTGATTTTAGTTTCTTGTGTTCAATTTGGAGTTAAGTATGGTTAATTATCACTGAACTAGTATATATATTTGTTTTGTGGTCAGCTAAAGGACGCCTCTGGGTGTGGGAATTTCTCGCTGCATTGAAGACCTGTTGGTGACCATCTGTTGCTGTCTGTTCTATGGTCGGGTTGTTGTCTCTTTGACACATTCCCCATCTCCATTCTTAATTTTATTTGATATAAAAATTTTAGCGGTCAACCCAGAAGCGGATACAGTCATTTTCAGAAGGGGGTTCAACTATATGTCCCCATTCAAATGCATTGATCGTCAATTTGCATCCTACCTATACATTCTATACAGTTTAAATACATGCGTTTAAAAAAATTGTTGACAGACAGACAGACGGACGCGTGAATAACGTGAAACTATAGCTTTTCCCCTTATGTATGCGGCACCTAAAATATAACTAAATGTAAGAATGCATCTAATGATCCATCATAATAGCTTCGGACAAAAAAAGTGATGACATAATGTGATCAGCCTCTGAACAATTAGGTCGCCCCGCTCTCCGTTTTTAAATAAAATCATTAAATAAATATCTGTTTTTAAGTTTGAAATCATTGCACAACTAAGAAACTAAATTATCTACAGAAACATAAGTTGGTGTGTTAATTAATCTTTTAACTTAAGTTAAACAAAAACTAGGTAACTATTGACTTGGATAAAAGTGTCTCGTCTGAGTTACCATCCTCTTTTATTTGTATAGTATCATATCAATGTAAGCTACGAAGACCTACAGAAGAGATACTCTTGACATACATTTCATATTTTAAAAGAAGATAAACTAGCTTTGCAGGAATGAATGCAGGTATAAATTTGAATCATTGTAAAGATAGTTGATATATACCTGGGTTATACTAACCGCTTCGGAATCCTTTATATCAAAAAGTTATCAATTTAAAGCCTTACTGATTGTGTCTTCTTAAGAATATAATAATAACATTTCAATTTTTTTAATTTATTTTTTCATTTTAGCCTTCTTTATTTTTTTACTTATTTTTTTGTTTTTCTTTGTTTTCTAGAAATTTGGGTAAATTATTCAGAAAAAATCATTTGCTATTCGTTGACACACTGTTAATTTAAATGCACAAACTACTTTTCCCAATGATTTTTATTTTCTTTAAAGGAATCTAACTTAATTACAGGTATGAAAGCGGATTACGTGGTAATTTAAATGTATAAAGGTATACTATCAAAACCTGATCGAACCTGTCGCTGTCAACCATTGCCATTTAATTGAATGAATCGATCATAGGCTAAACTACACTTGACGAAAGTTTGTTTATATTAATGGCTGACAGTTGGCATACAAATATAAAACATATATAACAGTGATATGAAATAAAGTCGAAAGAAAGGATGAAATAATTGTATAGAATGATTATTCCGGGGGAGATGGAGAACCAAGCAGAAACCCCTCAACAGGTACGTGCTTAGTAGTGTATCAATTTACGAATTTTTTTCTTCAAAAGGTCATCATTCCGATCTAGCACGTTGTTGATTAGTAAATGTCATTATTCAATTAAAACAATGCGTTAATTACACGTTCCATTTAATGGTTAAACTTTAAATGCTTATGAAAAGAGACGAGCCACTGAATGATCTAATAAAAGATGTACGTTTTTGTTTAAATGTTTATATTTATATTTATAGCGTATATTTCAAAGATGTACAAATGAATGAATAAACAGAAAAATGAAAATATTTTTTTCTTCTGGCTATGTGCCATTGCATATTTGCACTTTTGTCGGGTTGTTGTCTCTTTAACATATTCCCCATTTCCATTCTCAATTTTATTCAAGTTGTATGAACTTTGTAATTAATTAAATCCGCAAACATAGAGAATTTTAATCCAGATCATGCTTTGTATGGCGCCAATATCATCATGTTTACTTCCAAGTTCTCGACCTAGTCTTAATTTTAATCCTCCTATATGATGAAATTTTAATATGTATTAAAAGTTTCATATTATTTTATCCCAAGATAAAAACAAATATCCGTCTGAGCTTTTGCTTATAATATTCGAGGAACAAATACACGACAATCAATGTTATTTTGTTTTTGTTTTTATACGTTAAAAAGTTTTACAAAAATATCCGTATCCTGGTTCGAGAAAAGAAATATAATTCATTCAATTTTCTTTTATATTTATTTAAGTGCATCAAACTTGTAAGCCACCACTACCATTAACATTAAAAGTATACTAACATTTGTATACACAAGGAAACATGCCTGCCTTTCAAAGTCATTTGGTAATTGTTTATTTGAGAGCATACATTAAAATTTTAACTTAAGTTACTACTTCATAAAATGTATATTATGTTTTTATTTTCTCATTTCTTTCATCCATGACTATTAATTGATTCAGTGTTCTTCCCAATTTTTCATATGAATATAGTTCTACTTTTTAATTACACACAAAATAATGTTTTATTTTATGTACGATAAATGTCGAACTTCACAATAAAAGGATAACAATTGTCAATATATAGGATTTAGGAATATTTGTTATAATGCGTCTCTCTTTATTATAGAATTTATTAGTATATTTACGTATTCACATAGTTGTAACTGTCAATGCTCTTTTCACACTCAAAAGACCCGTGCCTGAAAATGATCGGCAGACTTACAAAAGGGAAATTAATAAAACCATATGTCTAAAATAATCACGCTTTATTTTATCATTTATATGAACCAACAATTGTTTATATATCATCTTTATAGGTACATTTTCCCTTGGAATCAGTCCAAGAGGAAACAGAAGATGAAGAACAAGATAAAAACAACAATAAAAATGAACTTAGTCCAAGAGATGACCTTACTCAAGGTCCTACACGCGTCCCTTCTCAAAGGTCGCGAGCAATGTTAATACGCACACCGGCTAATGACTTCGAGGTTTCTGAATCTCAGCTTGAGTTAGAAAAAGACTTTTTAATTACTGAATTGAAAGATGATGGGGATTATGGAAGCGATATCAGTGAGAGTGAAGAGGAAGTGGACATTGTCTTGCCACAAGAAACAAACAAGCCCCAGTTAACAGAGGATGATTATGATACAGATTTAGAAGCTGATGGTAGGTTGAGTAAGAATATATGTTAGTGTACGAAATTACAAGTTAGGAATTTGTTTAGAATACCAACTGACCGTGGCCAAACATGACTATCCCAAACTGGTCTTATTTTTGCTGGACAAATTACAGATATATTTTGTCTGAACCACCTATGCACATACACCCTAACTATTGAAATAAACGTATACATAAGTACACGGAACCATGTTTTATAGATCTATTGATTGGTTGATTTTATGTTGCTTGACGTCCAGTGGCAAATATTTCAGGCATGTTCAGGACGACAAAGGTCTGTCTATATTGCGTGTGGTGTTTGGGTGGTATTTAATTTCTCTATTTTCAGAATACAAAATTATGCAATTCTTTTTTTTTTCATCAAAGAATTGTTTTATAGCAACCCAAAAGCCAATGCCTATTTGATATTCTTTTATTATTATTTATTTAAATATAAATGGAGGGACTTTGTGTCTCAATACTTTACTGTAATATTTGTTCTTATGAAACATAGTAATGTACGAGATATTTGTTCAATTTACATCTCAAGTCCATGAATAGAAACTTCGTGTTTTCTGGTTTAAAACATTTCTTAACAGATGGTCGATCCACAGACAAACTGACAGATATAAAGAAGGATTTAAAATCATTATTAATAACTGATAAGAAAAAAGATCAAATCCTTATATTTGAAAAGCCGAAGCTTTATAATTACAATCGATCCCATCGTACTGATGTCGGTACGATCTTTATGCTTTTTCTCCATGGAAACGTATTGCTAAAGCTCGTTTACTGGTCACTTGATTTGTGAAGAATTGATATAAAATATTTGATATATGTATTGATAAATTACATGTCTGAAAATGTTTTTGAAAAAGTTCTTGTAAACCAACATGACAATACAATGGAACATATTTGTATTTCACTTGCATAATAATTTTGTTGTTGTTTTGTATGAATAGATAGAACCTTACATTTTTTCCTGGCTTTATACAATCACACCACATCTTCCTATATCTACTAACTATGTGAAAATCCATACGGAAGAAAGCTAGATTTTTAAATTTAAATTTATGAATTATCTTTCACAAGAAAGAACTAACAAAGATCATATTTTCATTTCATGAATATTTTATAATGTTTAAATTGTATGGTTGTCAATATTAGTTCAGTTGAACAACAAGTCTTTTTAAAACCCACGAAATCATTACGAATTTGTCTTTTGAAGAGTTTTAATTTTAATGGTATTTGTATTTGTCTATTTTCAGAAGAGATTTTCTACCACGATACAACAGGGAAAAGTAATTACTTAAAGATCTGCCAACAATACGGACTTGTCCCTATATCGTATTTTGTTCGACATATAACAGACAATGAGATCACCATGCGATACCACGGACTAAGTCCAACAGCAGCTAAGGCTATTGCCCTCGTGTTGCGAGTAGGTACAATTATAACAATTGATTACCAATAATGAAAATCGACTCTGCATTTCCATTTTTTTTTAAAATAATGACCTAGTACGACAAAATATTTTAAGTAGTTTAAATAATTATGTTCAAACTAATTGGTATAGTGAAACGAGATCTATTATCAAAAAGAAAGAAAAAACACCACACGGAAGGCTTTCAATGTGTCACAGTAAAAATACGACACTGATTGAAATACTTAAAGTTAACAAAACACCTACATTGACCAAAATGATATCAAAATCTAGAAACAAAATACGCATTTAACAAAATTAAATCATTTTTATTTGCCTGTTCTGTTTTTTATTATGTTATCTGGTCAGTCTTTTCCTAACAAAACCTTCAACTCAAGATTTATATTGAAAATTACGATTTTTTTTTATTTAAGCTGTACTTTTTTTCCCTTCAAAGCCTGGTATGCTTTATATCTGTTCATCGTTGGTACGACCTCCCCCTCCCAATAAAAAAAACCAACAACAATAAAAAAACCAACATCAAACAATCCGAACTTGAGAGGGGGTAAATAACACTTGACTATACATATGTCATATTTCCTATATTGTAAAGCGGAAATTTCAAAATATATCAATATCATCTATTCTTGCATTTATACACAAGTTGAAGTAGTTGAAGTGATTCAGCACAAAGAAAATCCTTTTTCGTTCAAATAGACTAGGCTAGGCTACGAGGCAATACCAGCTATAGCTTAAATAAGTTCTTTTACTAGTATATATATTGCCACTTGAACATCCTTGCAAGTTTCTGGTGTTTTTCAGGATAATATATCTCTAGAAAAACTAAACTTGGACGGAAATTGGATACAAGCAGAAGGAGGTGAAGCTATTTCCAAGATGTTGGAAGAAAATGAATACATAACAGATCTGGTAATAACAATTATAATCTGCACAAAATAATGTTCATGATAAAATATTTAATTACTAAAAAAAATAATGAAGTCATTTTAAATATTCATTGTTTTAAAAAAAAAACTATTTCATATAACGTTTATATTCTTACTTTCTGTGAAATAAAGAAAACCTTTTGTATTTGACTATTTTCAAGAATTAATGAATCGTTTGCCTCTTGCTCATCACCTATCTGATGCTTGAGAATTTTGCACATGTACATTTTCTCTCGAATTTATTACATGACATGTTTGCCTCATTTACAACTTTTTACAATATTCTGTATTTTCTCTCTCAATGTGACTGATTATTTCTAACCTACATATTTTGTCAACGTTTAAAGCAAAATGTTAATCTTTTATAATCGTTATAGCAAATTAAAAATAACTGCTCTTTTACAGAGTTTGGCAGACAACAAACTAGGGTCCGAAGGAGCACAAAGTATTTGTCGTATGCTGAACGTGAATGCAGGTCTTCGAAAAATTAATTTGTCTGGTATGTAATTCAATTTTTTATTTATATAATTTGGAAACATAGACATTTTCGGTCAAAAGTGATATAACTTTGCATGTTATACATCCAGTAAAAAAAAGTACCAGTGAACGCAGTTCCAACACCCGTGGTTCCAAATCATACCATCCTTAATATAACTTTATGTGTTTTATAATGAAATTTCCATTTCAAAGAAATTGCTAACGTTTATTTTCCTGTCATTAGTAATTTTAGAATCGTTACTTATTACATGTATACAACTTTCGCTCAAACACGTATATACTTTATTTTTACTTTCAGGAAATGGTTTTATTGATTCCGATGCCAAGTTTTTAGTGAACACGTTAGAAGTAAGTATGAACTGCTCTATAGTTACAAGCATATTATTTCTACTAGTGTATTCATGTATCATAACTTATTTTAGATAAAGTAGACAATGCTTTGAAAGCATACGAATTCACTTTGAAATTATTTGTTTTCAATTCTAAGGTAAACTCAATTTGTATAATGACTCGAAGTTCATATTTAAAGCATTAATATAATTCATTTGTCTGAAATTAAATTCACCAATAATTGGTGAGTTACATTTGGAAAATTTATAAATTGTGCCAACATAGATTGTTTTATTTCTTTTTTTCTATTTGTATTTACTGTAGTAAGAAGTTACATAAAAATTGATTCCTTGAATTGCCTAATCATATCGAAGGAAGTGAAAGCAAAAACCAACTTAAAATGAAATACGAAATTTAACATAAAACTAATACAGTACAATACCATACATAAATATGAGTATGCTGCTATGACTACATTGTTATGACTTTTTTTTCTGTTTTTCAGAATAATAAATATTTGAAAGATTTAAATTTAAGTCATAATTTATTTGGTGAAGAAGGCGGAGAGATATTAGGAGCTGCTATAGGTATTTCTTTTAATATTTTCTGATATTAGTGATGTCTCATTTATCGATTTACGAGATTGAAACACCGGTAAACTTATATCACCTTAACTGGCTTAACAACTTACATAAACACGTTTTCAACTTAATCAAAGTATCACACACGATCATATGTCGTTAGAAAACCAGTGCGTTTTATTTCATGTTAGTTCAGTTGGCAACGCATGTTATTTTGATAAAACAGACATACACGCTGCTTTCAAGCACATATCAACTGTTAGAATATAGTACGTACATATATTTGAGCCCTTATTATTGTCAATAACCCCCATTGAAATACGTTTATCTGGTTTGTGCGAGATGCAAATTGTTTTTATAAATTAAGAAAATATTTTAACTTTATGACCCCTTCTGTTGAAACTAAAATAATCATAGACATACATGATGAGATGTCGCAAACATAAGTCAACTTCTACGGAAGGTAGACTGGCAATTCTAGATGCAAACAAAAACATTTCTTGTTTTAATAAATTAAACAATCATCTGTTGTATAGTATTTTCCGAATTCATTCAATTAAATCATTAAAATTAATTTACTTTCATTCTAAACAGGTGCCAACGATATATTAGATGTTATTGATTTAAGCTGGAACCATCTTCGACAAAAGGGGGCTATTGCAGTTGCCAATGGAATAAAGGTATGTTTAGTTCTTAACGATAATTATTTATTTTTATGAGATGTGGAAAAAAACACCGTTATATTATTGAAATACAAATTTTGAAAGGGGATAAATCATACGCGTTCGCCAATACTTTTGTTAATGAAGGCTGATTCTACTCTTTTACAGGAGAATGTTGGACTGAAACGAATCAACCTTAGTTGGAATGGCTTTGGGTCTGAGGGAGGATGTGCGATTGCAGATGCTCTGGCAACAAATAATTCACTTTTGGAGATTGACATTAGTGGTAATCGTCTAACCGCTGAGGCAGCTATCAGGATAGCTAAATCGATCTTCTCTAACGACAACTTACGCATACTAAGGGTAAGTGAGTGTTTTTTTGTTTTTTTTGTTAATCCAAGAAAATACTATCCGGTCATGTTTGATCAATCGATATATACTTTTTATATTCTAAAAGATTGGTTTAACGACGTGCAAATTGTTAAATGCTTTTGGGAAAATCAGAATGCATGTAATGTATTATGCAAACTACTTCAAAGAGTGTCTAATCACGCAAGTAAATAATGATTTAATAACTTTAAATTGATTTTTGTAATTATGGTAATGCATTATTGATTAAATAACTTTAAGATGTAATTAGTTCACATCCTATTTCTAAAGAGTGGACGATAAAACACTTCCGGTTTGCAAGGTTTTGGAAATTAAATTTCCTATAATTACTCATATAACAGTTGTTACAATGAGTTAATCGAATTGTCCCAGGCAATCTTATTATTCCTTTACCTTTACTGGTTCCAAGATTCTTCTTGAAGACAGGTAGTAACAAATAAATAAAAAAAAAGAAGCAGAAAATCATGCAGCACTGACGACTCAGTGTATATATAGTGCCGGAGTTTTGTAAATGTTTCGAATTAGATTCAAAGTCCAACCTGATTTACATATGGTGTATGTCTTTCTTGGTGTTTATTGGTATTATATAGGTATTAGAATATTTGCACATGCTCAAAATCACTATTTTTTCTTCTTACAAAGATATTTTCAGTGAAGGCTCGATCTGTTTAATAATGTTCACAGAACTAAGTGTGCCTTATTCTTTCTACGAATCTGACCTTGAGTATATCAGTATTAGGTATATACATAAGACTTTCCGGCAAGTAAGATGTTAAGCGAGCTATAAACTCAGGTTTAATCTATTCTGCACAGGGAAATGAGTGCACCAAGTCAGGAATATGACGGTTGTTTTCCATTCGTTTGACGTTTTTGAGCTTTTGATATTGCTATTTGATAAGGGACTTTCCGTTTTGAATTTTTATTGGAGCTTGATATCTTTTTTTCGTCTAAAGCACATACAAAAGAGTGACGAAAGATACCAAAGGGACAGTCAAACTCATAAATCGAAAATAAATTGACAACGCCATGGCTTAAAATGAAAAAGACAAACAGACAAACAATAGTACACTTGACACAGCATAGAAAACTTAAGAATAAGCAACACGAACCGGTACCCCACCAAAAGCTTATCGATTTTAAAAACAATCTATGCATTGGTTTTTGGAAATTTAATGAACTTAAGACAAAGTTGACGATCCTTCTCAGATATAAATGTTGAAATAATTCATCCATCTCCAATAATATTTTAGAATGAAAGACGCAATTAGTTTTAAAATATTTATTTATAGTGGATTGGGAAACAAGTTTTGCAACTTATATTAATCCCTTTCCGCTTTGCGGGTACGAGTGCTGCCTTGTAGCGGCATTAACCTACTCTTTTTCGAAATCTACAAGGGTCTCTTTAACGTGCAAGAGATATGGCTCTCTCCTAACACCGGTCAGCCATTTATCCTTCCGACGGACTATCATCGTTTCCTATATTCTAAAAGATTGGTTTAACGACGTGTTGTTTATTCTTTAGTTTTCTATGTTGTGTCATGTGTACTATTGTTTTTCCGTTTGTCTTTTTCATTTTTAGCCATGGCGTTGTCAGTTTGTTTTAGATTTACGAGTTTGACTGTCCCTTTGGTATCTTTCGTCCCTCTTTTCCTAAAGACCGTACTCGCAAATGGTGTCAAGGGAGAGCCGAAAATTGAGTTCCTGAAATATTCATCTCGAACGGGAGTCGAACCAGGAACCTTTGTGTTATTGTTCTTCGGCTTTTAATATAACATTCCACAGTTGTAAGCACAATCCTATGAAAATCTGTGACGTATGGCATTTTTACTGTTACTTATTTGTAAAGCTTAGCGCACTAGCCTTCCCATTTTATATCATATAATATTAAATTAAATTATCCTTCTCATGTGTATATACAGACTATAAACGTGTAAATGCATTGACAAATTCAGTCCATATTCACTAGAAAAGGGATTATGATATGTTTTTAGATGTCATATTTTCTTCATAGCCTGTACGTTTACTAAAGCTTTCCTTATATATCTATATCAACTAAATATATGAGGGTGAAAATATGAAGATTTCAACAGTGTATAATATTCTACAATTCTACTGAGTTTCACTTTATCAATTGGCGTTAATCAGATTTTAAAATCAGATAAAGACAAAAACTTGGTATTATATAGGTATTAGAATATTTGCACATGCTCAAAATCACTATTTTTTCTTCTTACAAAGATATTTTCAGTGAAGGCTCGATCTGTTTGCTAATGTTCACAGAACTAAGTATGCTTTATTCCTTCTACGAAATCTGACCTTGAGAATATCAGTATTAGGTATATACATAAGACTTTCCGACAAGTAAGATGTTAAGCGAGCTATAAACTCAGGTTTAATCTATTCTGTACAGGGAAATGAGTGCACCAAGTCAGGAATATGACGGTTGTTTTCCATTCGTTTGACGTTTTAGAGCTTTTGATATTGCTATTTGATAAGGGACTTTCCGTTTTGAATTTTTATTGGAGCTTGATATCTTTTTTTCGTCTAAAGCACATACAAAAGAGTGACGAAAGATACCAAAGGGACAGTCAAACTCATAAATCGAAAATAAATTGACAACGCCATGGCTTAAAATGAAAAAGACAAACAGACAAACAATAGTACACTTGACACAGCATAGAAAACTAAAAAATAGGCAACACGAACCGATACCCCACCAAAAGCTTATCGATTTTAAAAACAATCTATGCATTGGTTTTTGGAAAATTAATGAACTTAAGACAAAGTTGATGATCCTTCTCAGATATAAATGTTGAAATAATTCATCCATCTCCAATAATATTTTAGAATGAAAGACGCAATTAGCTTAAACATATTTATTTATAGTGGATTGGGAAACGAGTTTTGCAACTTATATTAACCCCTTTCCGCTTTGCGGGTACGAGTGCTGCCTTATAGCGGCATTTACCTACTCTTTTTCGAAATCTACAAGGGTCTCTTTAACGTGCAAGAGATGTGGCTCTCTCCTAACACGGGTCAGTCATTTATCCTTCCGACGGACTATCATCGTTTCATAAAGACCATACTCGCAAATGGTGTCAAGGGAGAGCCGAAAATTGAGTTCCTGAAATTTTCATCTCGAACGGGAGTCGAACCAGGAACCTTTGTGTTATTGTTCTTCGGCTTTTAATATAACATTCCACAGTTGTAAGCACAATCCTATGAAAATCTGTGACGTATGGCATTTTTACTGTTACTTATTTGTAAAGCTTAGCGCACTAGCCTTCCCATTTTATATCATATAATATTAAATTAAATTATCCTTCTCATGTGTATATACAGACTATAAACGTGTAAATGCATTGACAAATTCAGTCCATATTCACTAGAAAAGGGATTATGATATGTTTTTAGATGTCATATTTTCTTCATAGCCTGTACGTTTACTAAAGCTTTCCTTATATATCTATATCAACTAAATATATGAGGGTGAAAATATGAAGATTTCAACAGTGTATAATATTCTACAATTTTACTGAGTTTCACTTTATCAATTGGCGTTAATCAGATTTTAAAATCAGATAAAGACAAAAACTGCACACATTTAAAGACATTAATATAGCTTTTGGTAATATGTATACCAGTATTTTAATTATTTCGTTACAGATGGGAAATAACCTATTAACTACCGCAGGAGCTATTGCGTTGGCTAAAGTAATCAATGAATCTGAAAGTACTGAAATGGAAGAACTGGACTTGACAGTATGTAACCTTAAGCTTTGGTTTTATAAATAAAATGTAGAATTTGAAATGTTATATTAGGGCTAACTGATTAGGAAGTTACAAATCAAGGTAACAAACAGGAACTTAGGAAAGTGCATGTACTTCAAAAGGAGTGTGATTGGGTGCATCGATAGGATAAGCGTGTCCTGTCATGAGAATTAACACTAGTAAAAATGTCACATTCGAGAATGTGAGTATAGTGTGTGCATGCACAAGCGTAACGTTTTAACTAAAACTGTGTAATGCAATGTTATCACTCACTGACGTGTACAAGAAAAAGTTAACCAGTAGAAGTCTACACTAAGTACCCATTGGAATACCGACTGGTTGCTGAAAGCCCGTTCCATCTAACTCAACAAATATGCTGACAATGGAAAGTCCGTCATTTTGATGATTCTATCTTTGGTGTACTTGTTGTGTAATCTTAGTGGTTCCTCCAAAATATTTTTATATACCTAACACATGGAATTCTATTTACTTGAAACATTTTTTGTTTAAGAGATGATGTAGTCTTTTTTTCAATTGAGCATTGGCAATACTAGTGTAAAGCGTATAAATATTTAAGGTCTTGTTATTACTAAAATTTGTTTAAAAGCACTTCATATATCTATTTTACATAAGAGGGAAACTGTTGAAATTTAGATATTCAATAGAAAAAAAAACAAAAATACTGAACTCAGAGGAAAATCAAATCGGAAATTCCATATTCATAGCAAAATTAATTGACAAAACACATCAAAACCGAATGGAACAACTGTCATATTCCTGACTTGGTACAGGCATTTTCAAATGTAAAAATGCAATGATTACACTTAGAGAGTTATTTTACTATGCATATTCACAATATCTTGTTTTTCTATTGTGGCAACAGTATCTAAAACGTGATATTGTTACAGGAACCTTTGTGACATCATATATTAATGGAAGTTACAATTACAAAACACCTTCTATCTTGATGTACTGCTCAATTGCCAAACATATCACATATAACAAATACTCGTGAACGTTTACTATATTCAGGATATTAAAAAAAGCCGGAAAGTGTAGCAAAATTTAAGCAATGAGAAAACAAATGACATAAACGTCATTAAAGCATGAGAGGCTATTTGCCCTCATGATACTTATTCTATGTATCACTAAGTATTTGTGTTTGCTCTGTGTGGCAAGCTATACTAAATATTAAGCTGTATTTTGAGGACGTAAAGTTGATGAGTTTCATTGGTTTGGTTTGTAACCCTAATTAGTTTTCTCTCGATCGATTTATGAATTTTGAACTCCGGTATGCCTTTTATTAGCTACAAACTACAAAACATAAGCTCTATGGTAGATATTTTAACCGGATACCTACCAACACATACACCAAAGTTAAAGCACAAGCCTGCAAGCAAGGTGAAAATAGAGAAGCACACATAAAAGTAAGCACAGCACAAGCCTAACAAAGAAAATAAGACGAACTCTAAATCAATCGGAATCTACACATATCGTTAATGACAACAAATACGAAAAAGAGACGAAGTTGTTAGCCTAATGTCAGTTTTAATTTTGGTCCATCGTATCGATAACGGATCTGCTTACCCTTCCGGAGCACCTGAGATCACCCCTAGTTTTTGGTGGGGTTCGTGTTGTTTATTCTTTAGTTTTCTATGTTGTGTCATGTGTGCTATTGTTTTTCTGTTTGTCTTTTTCATTTTTAGCCATGGCGTTGTCAGTTTGTTTTAGATTTATGAGTTTGACTGTCCCTTTGGTATCTTTCGTCCCTCTTTTACATACACTCACAAATGGTAAATCATTTTTGCAATATGCTCACTAAAGACTACTTACTGCTTAAATACTGGTATGATATTGTCAAAAAACAACATTTTAAGTTCATAATTTTCTTAACTTTAGGATGTACCAGTTGAGTACGAGTTCCTGAGGATTTGTGAAGATATAAAGATGAAGAAACCAGATTTTAAAGTTTCGTTTGGACCTGTTTTAAGAACTGGAAATACATCGGATGATCTAGGCAAAATGGGTATTGATCCTAAGAAGAAAGTGGCTCCCATATTAGTGTTACAAGAACATATAGTTGTGAATGACATGCGTTTGTTAGACATTTTAAAGAGATATGACTCTGATCAAACATTATTAGTTACACCGGAAGATTTCATGGCAGCAATAGAGGTATGTTACTAGTACTTAAAAATATATACATTGTTTCGGAATGAAAATATGTGATAACAGAAGAACATTCGAGGATCGGATTTTTTAAAAATTTTGTCAAGTATTTTGTCGAGTCTTTCTGAAGCTTATATATAGCTGGTATCTGATACAATGTACGTTTCTTTGTTTTTATACTGCAACGTTTTTGCCTAATTAATGATGAAACGGTGAAAATTGTCATCTTTAGACTTAAAGTGGATGATGTGAAAATCATTTGGTCTTCTTACTAGAAAGACGGTCATAAAAATTATTCGGTGACATATTCAATTTGACAAAGTAGAAGATAAATAAACACCTATGAGGGCGATTGACCGAATGAGCGTATCTAATTCAATCCAAGATATATGTGTTAAAGGCCACAATTCAGGGGAGGAGATTTTCTGAAGTTTGATCTTAATATATTGCAAACCATGATAAATGCAAGGTATCCAGTTATATTGAAAAATTATTAAATTACATCTGGATATAAGTAACTGTAGTATTATACGGTAGACACTAATGTTTACACAGTCATCTCAAATGGTATTTTTGTAGCATAAAAAATACAATAATAAGATAAATAACAATGCAAATTCGTATAGTACATTGTCAAGCTGATAAATTTAAATACATTGAAAATATGAAAATGTAATCAAGATAAGAACTTTTAAGAAGTGATAAAAACTATTTACTTTGAGATTAAATGCTT
Organism: Mytilus trossulus; assembly: GCF_036588685.1. Classification (NCBI taxonomy): domain Eukaryota; kingdom Metazoa; phylum Mollusca; class Bivalvia; order Mytilida; family Mytilidae; genus Mytilus; species Mytilus trossulus. The sequence continues at coordinate 21,824,432 of NC_086375.1, forward strand.
GATACCTGGTATGCACTTCAAGATATATTGTTTTGGTTATAATCAAGTTCAAAAGTGATAAAACCGAACAGTATTATATCGACAATCTTGACGTTTGGAAAACAGTATGCGATATTTTAAACCTTTAATAAGTAGATAATAAACGTATACCTCCTTTACAATTTTACAGGAACTTGCAGTACCATATGATAAGCCAAAAGTACAACAAGCTGTTTTTAAACTAGCAGATGACCAATCGGGGAGAATTTATTTCGGGTGTGTATTAATCGAAGAATATGCGATACTCCAATATTGAACATTAATCTAATGCATTGCCTGTCTTGTGAAGTATAATATATTCATTTGCGTTGGATTATATCATTATGTAAAATCCAGATTTTCGAACAGATGTCCTGCCAAAAAACTCCATGCTACTTAAACCATACATTTTTCTTTTTTCAAGAAAGAATTTCTTCGTGATGTTTTATCACGTTTTTGAAGAAGAAATCTTTAAAAATTTCAATGTCCGTATCCAAAAGACGGGCGCAAGATACCATAAACATAAATGTATTTTAGACTTGTGAATACAAACAACCACTCGAGGGGAAATTTTGATGTATATATATATATATATATTATTTTTTTTTAAAATATTATTGAACTTTTCTTATTAATTTATGTATATTTTAGTGATACGTCTTTTATTTTGGTAATATCTTTTTTGTATTGGTATCTGGTCAATATGAAATATGCACCTTTTGGTGACTTTTAAAGCACAATTAAACGCATATTTAATTACACATGTAAAACCAGTATAAACACAATGGGAAAGGAAGCACACCTATAGTTATACACCCACATTCAAACGTTAAAATATTCACATATTTGGCAATGCGTGCACGCAAAAGGTTTTAGCTTGTAAGGTGATATTTGTTGTGTTTGTCTAAAGATGCATACATAAAATTATATACAGACAAGGATAAATTGTTATCAAAGGTACCACTGAGAGTTAGAACTTAATACGCCAGACGCGTGTTTCATCTACATATGACTCATCAGTGACGCTCAGGTCAAAATGATTATAAAGCCAAACAAGTACAAAGTTGAGGAGCATTGAGGACCCAAGATTCCCAAATACGGCTAACAACAATTCTTACTTACATTCCATCTTTGTGTGATGTCATGATTGCTTCAATTTTATGTCAGACCGAGGGTCTGACTGCTCTGAACACCAACACATCTGAAAATGGACAATGATGCATATTGCTTTTACGAAAACAACTGTCAATACGAAACAAAGCAGTTAAAACTAAATAGCATTGTTAATATTATTCTGCCAGTAGTAAATACATACTCCGGCAGAGTATATCAAGCCTCAGTATCTGTCTGTTCCTTATAAAAACGAAATCATGATTACGTTCCTTGCTGATAAAGTAACATTGAGCAGACTATTATAAAATTGTCATTACACATTAAACTACTATAATCTGTATTTTGAAGATATGCTGATATCATTTTTTTTTTAATTTAAATTTCAGAGACTTCTTGAAGCAACAAGGGAATCAAAAGCCTGAGAGTTAACAGCACAATAAATAAGCTCATATTGACTGCTCACTTATAATATAAACTGGCTCAAAAAAGACTTGGACACACTAGAATCACTATATGTAATATTCATGACAAATTTTATGTTTATCTGTAATGTCAAATGATTGAAATCAGCCAAAATGTGGATTATATTTTTCAGTGACAATGAGATATCATTAGTTACTTTAAAAAATTGATTTACGCTAAAAGAGGCATTTATTTATTTTTATGTATGATCAAATGCATTTGCTTAATGTTCGAACGTCCCGTATTGTCATAAATTTAAATTTGTTTTTAGAAAATGTTGTGTATTGAGTTTTATGATCTGTGATGCAAAATATTCCGTCCTTATGCAAGTGCTGTTATATTACATTGAAATAAAATATAGTTATTGTTATTTGTCTACATTTTTATCGTAATATGTACATGAATATATACTAAAACCCTACAAAGACTATAATGTGGGTGTCAATTGTTAATATAAAACTTTATGAAAAAAAAGGATTATTCCAAATACCATGCATTGGTTAATTTTTCATTTTATTGTACGAACATTCCTGCAGCACCTGCATGTATCTAGTATAAAATCCTAGTTTATAACATATTCGATAGAAGGTTGTTGCATTGAAATTATTGAACTAAGAGTGCCAGGTGGAAAGTTAGAGTCTTCCGTAAGAAGGTTCAGTAAAGGACGCCATCAGGATTTGCTTGAATACCGTTCGGAATAACTGCCACATGTAAACCGTGACGTGCTTAACTGATCGACAATCTCGCCTCATATTCCTTTATAATTAATCACGAGCAACATGATGTGTACTACAACATTGTATTTCTTTTTGTAGTGGGGTTATGAGTTTCTCTTTGACTTATGAGTTTTTGATTTCCACATGTTATCTTTCGTCTCACCTTAACCAAATTATCAAGTGAGCTTTTAATACTCAGCATCGTTATGCGTCCGTCGACGTCGTTCTCCTGTATTTTTGAATATCAAAAAATATTCTCCTCTCAAACTAGTTAAATAATTTGAATCAAACATAGCCCAAATCATCGCTTGTTATCTTATTTAAGAAAATGTGTATGAATATAAAATGACAACTTGAAACCCGCTATTAAAATAAATAGAAAATCTGACATGAGAAGAAATGCCAGAATGTTGAGACTGACTTAAATATTATCCGCTACTCCAAAACTGTCAGACAACTTCCTGTAGAAGTTATCACATCCAAAATGGCGATTTTTACCATATTTTTTTTTTTTTTTTTTTTTTTTTTTTTTATTAACCAATCATGGTGCCCAAAATTTGAGCTATACAATCAAATGAATGAATAACAAAATAAAGCACAGAAAATGATTAGAATGATTAAAGTACATTTAGACAACAAAAAACAAAAAAAACCACCACAAGAATACACATTTTCACTAATTAACCTGATATAAACCAAGTTATTGACAAAACATAGTTGTAATGGGTGCCACTGTGACCTGGAGAAATTACATAATTCTTTATAGTACTAGGTCTATGATCAATTTTATTTCCTTTATATATCTATATATATTTTTCTTCTATTTTTTTTTCTCTTTCAAACAACAATATTTTCTATAATTTTCTTTCGTTCTTCAAAAAGGGAGTGCAATAAATTAGATAAGTTTGAAGTTACAAACAAATCTTCAGATGAAAGAATCCAAACAAATTTCATTTCATCAGATAATCTTGAAAAAATTTTGAATTTTGAATTTAAATTAGATAGACGTTGAGATCGAGTATCTTTTAGAACAGGACATTTTAAAAGAAAATGTAGTTCGTCTTCAACTGCGTTCTTACATAGCTTACACTTTCTGTCTTCAGCTTTAATCCCAATATACCTCCCTCTTCATGACAGCTAGTTCTAAATCTTGTGATTATTTGCCTGTCTCTTTTAAACTATCAGTTGACTCCTTATAGGAGTTATTGTCCCTAAATGAATAGTTTTACCCATTTTTAATGAAAACTTAAAAAGATTAAGAAATTTGTAAAATCAAAAAATAATGAGCAAGACAAGCATCTACAACTTGATATAATTCTACATTACCGAAATGGTCAATTCAAAATTGCTCGTTAGTATAAGAGTAGCTGGTCTTAAATAACGAGTCAAGTTAACCCTATTAGAAGACAAAAAGAAATTGTAATCATAAAAAAATACCAGCTATACAGGATCTACAAATAATTTAACATAGCAGAAAATGTAAGTTAGTCATTGCCTTTGAAAGATGAATCTCTCCTCTATTTTTGTATTTTGGAACAAAATTTTAGCAGATAGAAAGATACCAACAAAAAACAACAAAAAAAACAGCCATTCCGTATCAACAAAAAAAAAGTCTTTATTTGTTCTTGTCTTCAATGTTAAAAATGCACATATATCCAGGAAATCGACACTGCCCCTTAATCTTTAATCTATCGTGGAGAAAATCTCCATAAGTATTTTGTTTGCTCTTAAGCTTGCATATGATCGAGTCTCAAAATCTGCAACACTGAAAACTAGGAACAGGTGCTTGAGAAAACGGAGCGATGGAAAAGTCTGCTTCTGTTGATATAAATAGATTATGATTATGTAAGTGTTCCTTCCTGCTTCCGTGCATGACATTATTTCAATTTTGGTAATAACAATTCTCAAAAAAAAGCCAGTTATTTTGATTTAATACTTTTATTAATACAGTTGATCGCCTTTTCTCTGCTTCGAAATCTCCAACCCGTGACAAACATATATTATATACTAGATTATATAGGCATGGTTATATATGGATAAATTTATTAAACTACATGCATTGCTTGTAGTGTTATGTTGTATAAATGCTTTATTTATATAAATTGCTTGTTTTATCATCTCACATCAATAAAACAATTGTAGACGCTTCATGTATGTAAATTCGATTATATATAACTTTTTATGTAAAATTACATAATATTGAGCATATAAACTTTAATTTAAATGTGTAGCACTATTACCAAATGGGAAACACATCATTATAAGATTCACACGACGATACCATTTTTTTCAATTTTGATTGAAATTCAGATCACAGCTCGCATGCTCTTGTCATATAAGGACAACAGAATCAGAAATCTGTATTTCAATTAAATTCTTTATATTTTTGTTGTTGTTATTGTTTGTTTTGCCACAATTATCTTGTTTACTTATATGACAATGAAGATTTATTATAAAAAGAAATGATGATCCAATCGTGTGTAATGACAAAAATACGTTGATATGAACTATATAGGACTGGAAATTTTTGTCCAGACAAAACAATACTAATTGTTGTTGTCATGCAGCGTCAGCTAGGATTAGTTTTTTTTTAACAAAGCTATATATTAATCAAACCTTCATGGAATTTAGTAAGATATGGACAGAAGCTTAAAATGAAATATAACTATATCTTTTGAATCTTTTTCCCCTTCATTTTTGACGTATTTTGCTGATAAGTGGACTTAGCTTTCTTACAGTTAAAGGCTTTCATGTTTAGGCTATGTATGTAAATTTATGGATATTCATTTGTAGTTCACCGAATTTTGAGGGAACGACCATCAAGTTAACTTCACAAAAAGGGGGAATTGGCTTAGTCCAAAAACATATTCGGATGAAATTTTGATGAAAAACAATATTGTGCAGATAAAAAAAAAATATTCTGAACCCAGATATTATTGTTATATCCGGAAAGGAAGAAAAAGATTGATAGCGTCCAAACTGATTTAAAAAAAAATATCCATATTTATCTCATTATTGATTAAAATTTCCCATGCTCTGTACGTGTTTCCAGGTTTGAAATTTCGTACTCAGACAGGCCGCTGAGAAACCCATACCCCCTTTTTAGCTCACCTGACCCGAAAGGCCAAGTGAACTTTTCTCATCACTTGGCGTCCATCGTCGGCGTAAACTTTTTTACATTTAGAACTTCTTCTAGAGAACCACTGAATGGAAAAAAACCAAACATGGCATGCATGTTCCTTATGAGTAGCTGACCAAGTGTTGTTAATTTGTAGCCGATCCATCACCCAAGATGATCGCCAGCGGGGGACTTAGTTTAAAATAGGACCCTATGGGAAATGCATATAAATGACTTATTTCAGAGAACCACTGAATGGAAAGAAATCAAACATGGCATGAACGTTCCTTATGAGGCGCTGACCAAGTGTTGTTACTTTGTAGCCGATCCATCATCCAAGATGACCGCCCGCCGGGGATTTAGTTTAACATAGGACCCTATGGGGAATGTATACAAATGACTTCTTTTAGAGAACCACTGAATGGAATGAAACGTGGCATGAATGTTCCTTATGAGGTGATGAACAAAGTGTTGTCACTTTGTAGCCGATTCATTATCCAAGATGGCGGCCAGAGGGGGTCTTAGTTTAACATAGGACCGGCCTATGGGAAATGCATGTATATGACTTCTTTTAGAGAACCACTGAATGAAATGAAACCAAACATGGCATGAATGTTCCTTATGAGGTGCTGACCAAGTGTTGTTACTATGAAGCCGATCCATTATCCAAGATGGCCGCCGGCGGGGGACTTAGTTTAACACGGGACCCTATGGGAAAAGCATACAAATGACTTCTTTTAGAGAACCTCTGAATGGAATGAAACCAAACATGGAATTAATGTTCCTTATGAGGTGCTGACCAAGTGTTGTAACTTTGTAGCTGATCCATTATCCAAGATGGCCGCCGGCTGGGGACTTAGTTTAACATAATAGGACCCTATGGGAAATACACTCAATTTTCTTCTTTTAGAGAGCCATGTGCTGAATGGAATGAAACCAAACATATATAGCATAAATGTTCCTGATGAGATGCTGACCAAGTGTTGTTACTTTGTAGCCGATCCACGATGTATGTATTATTAATCAGTATGGATCTAGTCATTTGTGTTCAAGAAAAATAAGAAGTGCCCCAAGCGCGTGTGGAATAATTTTGATTAATCTATTTAGCCATGTTTTAGCTAAATGAAATGCGAATTCAGCATTTGAAACCCTAGGAAATTTCGTCTGATTGTTGTCATAATGTTTATGGTCTACCCAAGGATCACTATACAAATCCTTGGTCTACCGTAGACAATTCGATTTTGAAATCTTTCCCGTATTCAAACCGGAACTGTCACGCAATATTCGTAAACAAAAAATTAGGTGCTTCAAAATGATTGGGACGTTAGTTAAAATTCGAGATTTCTGCTCTTTCTGGTATCTGCAGTACACTTTAATTACTTCTTTGTACATGTTAGAACCATTAGAGAGAATTGTCTTCAGTATCCTTTGTTTTATAATCTAATATTTGAACTGAGGTAGATCTTGTAACGTATTTACATAATATGTCATGATCAGATGATGTCTATGCCTATGGACTGCACCTTACGTTTGAGGTACACTGTAAAGTGTCTGCCGAATGATTAACTAGACTTCTTTGTTCTTTGCTCTATTACGATATTTCCTCAATATGTTAACTTTTAATGATTCTCAAACTCAAATTATTGTACAAGAAAGTGTCCATCCCCCTTTTTTATGCATATACGAAAAAGAAGATGTGGAATGATTGCCAATGAGACAACTCTCCACAAGACACAATATGACACAGAAATTAACAATGATAGTTCACCAAATGACCTTCAACAATGTGCAAATGCCATTTTGCAGTGTCAGCTATAATTGGTATTGATATTACATGACATGTGTTAAACAATACAAACCAGAAAACTTATGGCCTAATTTATTTATAAAAATTGAACAACAACAAATCTGTAACATCAACAAAAAGAAAACAACTGAATTTGAGCTAATGACTTTGAACAGGCACATACATACAGTATGTGGCTTTATTTTTCAATTGTATAAAAAAAAAGCTACACCTACCAAAATATCATTGATCTACATGTACATGTATATAGATAAATCATATAAAATAAGAACATTTCATATTGTAAACTGATATCTTGTTCTTCAGTTCTTTGTTTTGTTTAATTTAAGATTGAAAGACAATGTACATGTTCATCTAGCTTTTAATATATTCATATACAGGGATTGAAGTTAAACTTATGGCAAAGTAGCCCACATCTTGTCTTTTGTACACTATATATGTAGTTCTATACAAGAAAAACTGAAATTTTAGTAGTCCACACAAAATTTTAGGGGCCATTGGCGAGTGGGCCCCTGCTAATTTCAAACCCTGATATATTCAATGCTGAGCACTGGATAATAAGTTGACCTTAAGCCAACTTAATCTTTATATTACCAAACTCAGCCTGCCATAATTTTTAATTTACATCAAGAAATATAGTGAAAAATTTGACATGATTTGTAGGTTGTGTTTTTACTATTTCTTTGCAATTGCTACATTTGGTCTAGACGAGAGGGTAACATTCAAAAAATTTTCACCCGCTCAGCTATGTGATAGAGTAAATTGACACCCTCGTCTTAGCCAATCAAAAGATGGCATTTTAACGTGAAGTATAATAATAATTAATATTAATTTTAACCATGACTGTATGACATTTTATATTTTAATATTTTTTGATGTATTTAAATGAGTAGTTATTGTTGCAAACTCCATTAGAAATTTGAATTGAGATCATTTTTGGAATAATGAAAAGGGGGAAGTGAAAAAAAATAATTGGAAAGGGGGGGGGGGGGTATGTGTTTAGAATTTAAAAAGAAAATTTCTTTTAATAGTTTTTCTTTGAGGGGATTGATATTCAACAGCATAAATTGCTCAAAAGCAAAAAAAAATTAAGTTCATTAGCTATTCATTCTGTGTCAGAAACCTATGCTGTGTCAACTATTTAAACACATCCCAAATTCAGGGATGTACAAAAAATGTATCCAGCTTTAATGTTGTGTCCATACTTGTCCCTACCGTTCAGGGTTTGACCTCTGCGGTCTTATAAAACTGCACCCTGCGAAGCATCTCGTTTTTAATTTTTTGTTGTTTTCAATGTTTGACACAAATTGTTACCTTAACAAATACTCAGATACTCTTTTAGTTGTAATTACAGCAATGTTTATATACACAAGTTTCTACTTTATGCAGCCGTATATGTTCAGTTTTGTGAACTATCTGACTAAAAGAAGCTCTGAATTTATTCCACTGTGATATAAAATAGGCTACAAAAATGTGATATGAATTAACCAGTGATCATTGGAGGTGCTGAATATTGTGTGGTTTCTGCCAAAGTATCGACGACAATAAAGATTGCTTCCTGAAATATGAATAGTGTGGATTGACTGACAAATGAATTATTCTTTCGAAGAATATTTTAATCATTCAGATATTTATTGTCATGCAATGTAAATAAACATTAATATATATGTACATATATGTTGTTGATCATTATCAGTTTCCAGTATGACTGTGTCTAAGAGATTCATAGGTGCTGTAATGCAGTATTTTTAAAGTATTAAATACCAATTATTTTATTACCAATTTTTGTTCGAAATTTTCAGTAAAAATATATACATTAGTGTAAATACATGTACAACAAAAGTTTTGAATGTAAACTAACTTTGAACTTTCTATTTCAAGTTTTCAATTTATGAAAGCTACATGTAATGTCTGGTTTTAGTTGAGGTAATGCAAAATAAAATAAATAACAAGTGTATTTTTTATACCCATGGCATCTGATACGATAAATGTTACATTTTTCATTCATTCAAACAATATGAAATATTGTAAAGGTCCCTCAGACTTCATTTTGAAAACATGAAAGGTCCTTTTTGAAAGTTCCAATGTCTCATCTTCAAACCATCAAATTCTTTTACATGTAGACCATATTTTACAGTTTGTTGTGTTGTAGTTTATTTTGTCATGATCATTTATTTTTTATTTTTTACCTATAAATCAGAGAGGTTTGTGAATACCATCAGACCAAATGTTTGATTATTATTTGCACTGAAAACATTGTATTGTATGCAAACATTCTTTTGTATCATTTTGTGATTAAAAATATGGGAAATTTATATTTTTGGTTGTGCATTATTAATTTATTCTTGTTATGTAAATATAAAAAGATGTTGTATGATTACCAATAAGTAACTCCACCAGAGACCAAATGAAGTTCCGGTGGCCCCCTCCTATATATATGCAAGGTGATAGGAAATGCAGCTAAAATAGATCACCTTTTCAAGCTTGAAAATATACGAGTAAGTAGGGAAAACTATAAAAAATATATGATAAGGTCAATAAGGTTCCCAAAATGTGTTCTTCTGTCATCTTTCTTGATGTTTCAGGATGCAGTCTGAAACATCAAGAAAGATGACAGAAGAACACATTATGGGAACCTTATTGACCTTATCATATATTTTTGATACAACTTAAGAGGTAAACCCTGAATAGATGGGACAAGTAGGGACACAACACTCAAGCTTGATACAGCTCTGAATTTGGATTGTAATTCAATATTTAATAGGTTTCTAACACAGAATGCATTGGAACTGAATAAAAATATTAGGAAATTTACCTTTTATGGTCCAAAAGCCATGATCTAAATGGTTACATTCAGCATATCAAAGAACCTCAAGAATTCATTTTTTTGTGAAATCAAACAAACTTTAAATTTTCAACCCTTTGGACTTCAATGTGGACCAATTTGATAACAGGGCCCAATATCTAAATTCACAGTTAGATTCAGATTCAAAGAACTCTACACAAAATCTAGATGCACCATAGGAATCTCCATATTTATGTACCTAAAAAATTCAACCACATAAATTTATCAATAATTAAGCAATTTATACGAAGTATTAGAACCTTTTTGTTTTCAGTCCCAAATTCCTAAACCATTAGGGCCACAACCCTGAAAATCAATTCCAACATTCCTTATATTGATATGGAACCTTGTGGTACAAATTCATATAGATCCATAGACTTATATATATATATATATATAAAACGTCTGTATAGTAGTCAACGATTTTTCCACGAGGGCGCTGGATCGTTACTCGTAACGATACATGTACACAATAAATAAATTATATAAACGCCTAAAAAAGTGTACACAACAACTCCAAATACAAAAAAAGGTAACTATAAATGTAATTATTTATAAATATTTCGGATAACAGATATCCTTCGTCAGTCAGATTCTGATGTGAAATGAATCATCTTTGAGTCTCGTTAGATTAAACTTTTACTAAATCTTGAATTTTATACAATAAAAAAAGTCAAACCGAACATCAGTAAAGACGCTTGCACCATTCTAAAAAAATGTTAACATGACATAGGTTATATGGTTTATTACAACAGAGAGCTCATATATATGCTTTAAATACAAATAATAATGTGCGATTTGAACTAGCACAATTCTAAAACTGTATTGGGAACGACAATTATGATGGTATAACATGTATACGCATGATAACGTCTGTAAAATTACCAAATAGACAGCACTGCTGAACGATCTAAATATTTGAAATTGAGAATAAAGTAGTTACAACAGAGTCTGAATATTTAAACATCGTGAACAAACGGCCGTAAAAATGTAATAATATTTGTTTACTAAGTATAACTAGAAGAACGTGGCTAGGTACTTATACATCCCTCAAAATTAGGCAATTTAAATTGGTATCTTCAACAAATGTATTTAACAAATGAAAAAGGTTAAGAAAAAGAAACAGAGACTGTAATAATAAGTAATATAACCTGAATGTGAAGCAGTACACGGAGTCGAACTACATCTTTTCATTTATGAGGCCCCTCATTGGGGGGGTCCTAGTAATCACATAATCACCATTTTTTTGCCAATATAATCACATAATCATTAAATATTTGCTTATCTTTAGTAATCAAATAATCATAAACTAAAAATACAGTCCTAGGTAATCAAATAATCATGAAATATTTGGCTTAATAATCAAATAATCATTAAAAAAAACCGGCCAAGTAATCACATAATCAAAAACCCCATGAGGGCCCTCATTTATCCCATTTGGTGCCAAAGTTGTTAATTTTCGTATCCAAAATCTTTCCCGAGCGAGTCTATCCTCCTTAGACCAAGCAGAGTTGTGGTCAATGATTTTAATGGTCAGTCGATTGAGATCTGCCTTAGTGTGGCCAGGGGATCTCAAATGTCGACTGAGAGGGAGGTCTGGCTTGCATTGGTAGTCGCTACGATGGCCGTTCATTCGTTTGTGAAACGGCTGTTCTGACTCGCCAACATACTGTTTACCACATTTACACTGTAAGAGATACACAACATTTGAAGTCTTGCAATTAACCTTGCAAAATATGGTGTATTCTGTGCCAGTGGAGTGACTGTTAAAAGTCTGGGTATCCAGTATTTGTTTGCAAGTCAGACATCGTTTGTTTCCGCAACCCTTGCAAGATCCCATAGATGATAAGCCTGCTTGAGAGGATAAATCAGCTCTCACCAGCAAGTCTTTAAGGCTTTTGGGCCTACGGAATGCCAGTACAGGTGGCTCGGGAAAGATCTTGGATAGTTTTGAATGTTTTTCGATCTCTTTCCAATTTTCGCGGATTAGGTGAGATAAGTTGGGTACGCACTGAAACCCGGACCGGACCGGACTCCGGACTTGGGTATGAAACCCGGACCCGGACCCGGACTGAACGCCGGACCCGGACTGAATGCCGGACCCGGACTGGGTAAAAATTTGGTAAAGTCAAACCTTCGTGAATGTTAGAGAACGGAAACGAAAATTTCAGCATTTTTTTCCATTTGTAAAGGAATTTTACTTTAGAGTGGTTTAAATGACACTTAAAAAAATAAACTTGATCTGTGTGTTGTGGTATCATTATTAAGAATTGTTTATACACAGTGTGGGAACAGAACTGTACGGTTTTCTAATATTTTTGTCATTCTGGAGACTGTCAAGCATGAATCCGACATTTTGTAGATTACAAGTTGCTTGATGGAAACTTTGATGAACTCTAATATTACTTTATGACGTTTCTGCTTCAAATTTTGATAGCTTAATAATTTTCTATGCCGTAACTATGAACCAAATAAATAATAAAAAAAACCGTGTTTCTTAGAATGGTGGAGATCCGAGTAGAACGATTAAAGCTGTCTCACATCAGCGATCAAAACTGTCAAATAAACATCGAAAAAAAATTGTTTCTACCAGAATGTTCACGTGTACCTTTTCTGATATATAGTTTCACCTGTCTGAAAGTTTCAAAGCCATTGTCCAAGGAGAATTCCAAATATATTCATTTTCTCCATGTCAGATATTTTTATTGACAGTACAATCGCTTGCAAATTTACTGTACAATCACTTGGAGCATTCATACACAATCGATCGACCGAGTTTTATCAAAAACATCGCATATGCATTTCATTGGTTGTTCCTTGTCTGTCCTAAAATATTCATCTATGGTATTTGAAATGAAAATGAACTCAAAATCACTCATTTTGCCAATTACGATTATATCAAGGAACCTGTTTCAGGTGTCTATATCAGAGACAAAACTGGTACAATAAGTATACAAGACAAAAAAAGATACAGTGCAAATGTAAAGAAATTACTAAAATGTAAATAATTCTCGTACAAAATAAAAAAAATATTTATATATATCGAAAGGTGGCTGTATGCTCTTGACGGATAAGCATAGTGAAGTTTACTTAATTTATTATTTTCCATCAATTCAAAAAAAATATATATTTAAGTATTTGATCAATACAACAAAAAATGTGTTATCACATGCAGCTTGATCGGGATATTTTAACTTGATTAAGGAATTTGAATGTTGAATGGCTATTCACAAAACAACAAAAAAACGTCTAGGCCAATAAACATTAACCAAAAAGAAAGATGTGGTATAATTTCAAATGGTATATCTATGTATTATAAGCTATAACTTCTAATGGAATTTCCGATGTATTACATGTGTAATCAAATGTTCAGTCAACAAACTTTACGACAATAAACAGTGTACATACAGTTAGTCGTCGTAATGCAATACACGCAGGTATAGTAAACTTCAAACTAGTCCGGGGTTATGTCAGGTCACAGTCCGGACTCACCTGTTCAACATTGTGTATTACATGGGTGATCGCTGCTTAAATGTCGTTTATTGATTTTTCCGATGACTATCGAATAATTTAAGAAATAGAAAAAGGAATAAAGGAAAAGCCAAAAGCAAAACGGGACTAAAAAATCTTTCAATTTAACAAATAATTTGGTATATTTATATACAATCCGTATACTCCCAGTCCGGGGTTATTTAAGGTCATGGTCCGGACTCGCCTAGTATTATTTTGTTGATTCTCGGGTGAACGTCTTTTATTAATGTTTCAGACGATAATCCAGTAAGCAAAAAAATGAATGACTGAATAAAAATGATAAAGTTCGTTTCATCAAATAATTTGTGAAGTTTTATGTCTCTATCGATGTCTATAGTTTGCGAATACACCTAGTCCGGGGTTACTTCAGGTCACCATCCGGACTCGGCTAGTACATGTAATTGTTTCGTTAAATGTCGGATAAATATCTTATAATTGTTTTCTGTATTACATGCTTGATCAAAGGTCCCGTCAATATACTTTACGACAATAAACAGTGTACATACAGTTAGTCGTCGTAATGCAATACACGCAGGTATAGTAAACTTCAAACTAGTCCGGGGTTATGTCAGGTCACAGTCCGGACTCACCTGTTCAACATTGTGTATTACATGGGTGATCGCTGCTTAAATGTCGTTTATTGATTTTTCCGATGACTATCGAATAATTTAAGAAATAGAAAAAGGAATAAAGGAAAAGCCAAAAGCAAAACGGGACTAAAAAATCTTTCAATTTAACAAATAATTTGGTATATTTATATACAATCCGTATACTCCCAGTCCGGGGTTATTTAAGGTCATGGTCCGGACTCGCCTAGTATTATTTTGTTGATTCTCGGGTGAACGTCTTTTATTAATGTTTCAGACGATAATCCAGTAAGCAAAAAAATGAATGACTGAATAAAAATGATAAAGTTCGTTTCATCAAATAATTTGTGAAGTTTTATGTCTCTATCGATGTCTATAGTTTGCGAATACACCTAGTCCGGGGTTACTTCAGGTCACCATCCGGACTCGGCTAGTACATGTAATTGTTTCGTTAAATGTCGGATAAATATCTTATAATTGTTTTCTGTATTACATGCTTGATCAAAGGTCCCGTCAATATACTTTACGACAATAAACAGTGTACATACAGTTAGTCGTCGTAATGCAATACACGCAGGTATAGTAAACTTCAAACTAGTCCGGGGTTATGTCAGGTCACAGTCCGGACTCACCTGTTCAACATTGTGTATTACATGGGTGATCGCTGCTTAAATGTCGTTTATTGATTTTTCCGATGACTATCGAATAATTTAAGAAATAGAAAAAGGAATAAAGGAAAAGCCAAAAGCAAAACGGGACTAAAAAATCTTTCAATTTAACAAATAATTTGGTATATTTATATACAATCCGTATACTCCCAGTCCGGGGTTATTTAAGGTCATGGTCCGGACTCGCCTAGTATTATTTTGTTGATTCTCGGGTGAACGTCTTTTATTAATGTTTCAGACGATAATCCAGTAAGCAAAAAAATGAATGACTGAATAAAAATGATAAAGTTCGTTTCATCAAATAATTTGTGAAGTTTTATGTCTCTATCGATGTCTATAGTTTGCGAATACACCTAGTCCGGGGTTACTTCAGGTCACCATCCGGACTCGGCTAGTACATGTAATTGTTTCGTTAAATGTCGGATAAATATCTTATAATTGTTTTCTGTATTACATGCTTGATCAAAGGTCCCGTCAATATACTTTACGACAATAAACAGTGTACATACAGTTAGTCGTCGTAATGCAATACACGCAGGTATAGTAAACTTCAAACTAGTCCGGGGTTATGTCAGGTCACAGTCCGGACTCACCTGTTCAACATTGTGTATTA
Organism: Mytilus trossulus; assembly: GCF_036588685.1. Classification (NCBI taxonomy): domain Eukaryota; kingdom Metazoa; phylum Mollusca; class Bivalvia; order Mytilida; family Mytilidae; genus Mytilus; species Mytilus trossulus. The sequence continues at coordinate 21,839,910 of NC_086375.1, forward strand.
CATGGGTGATCGCTGCTTAAATGTCGTTTATTGATTTTTCCGATGACTATCGAATAATTTAAGAAATAGAAAAAGGAATAAAGGAAAAGCCAAAAGCAAAACGGGACTAAAAAATCTTTCAATTTAACAAATAATTTGGTATATTTATATACAATCCGTATACTCCCAGTCCGGGGTTATTTAAGGTCATGGTCCGGACTCGCCTAGTATTATTTTGTTGATTCTCGGGTAAACGTCTTTTATTAATGTTTCAGACGATAATCCAGTAAGCAAAAAAATGAATGACTGAATAAAAATGATAAAGTTCGTTTCATCAAATAATTTGTGAAGTTTTATGTCTCTATCGATGTCTATAGTTTGCGAATACACCTAGTCCGGGGTTACTTCAGGTCACCATCCGGACTCGGCTAGTACATGTAATTGTTTCGTTAAATGTCGGATAAATATCTTATAATTGTTTTCTGTATTACATGCTTGATCAAAGGTCCCGTCAATATACTTTACGACAATAAACAGTGTACATACAGTTAGTCGTCGTAATGCAATACACGCAGGTATAGTAAACTTCAAACTAGTCCGGGGTTATGTCAGGTCACAGTCCGGACTCACCTGTTCAACATTGTGTATTACATGGGTGATCGCTGCTTAAATGTCGTTTATTGATTTTTCCGATGACTATCGAATAATTTAAGAAATAGAAAAAGGAATAAAGGAAAAGCCAAAAGCAAAACGGGACTAAAAAATCTTTCAATTTAACAAATAATTTGGTATATTTATATACAATCCGTATACTCCCAGTCCGGGGTTATTTAAGGTCATGGTCCGGACTCGCCTAGTATTATTTTGTTGATTCTCGGGTAAACGTCTTTTATTAATGTTTCAGACGATAATCCAGTAAGCAAAAAAATGAATGACTGAATAAAAATGATAAAGTTCGTTTCATCAAATAATTTGTGAAGTTTTATGTCTCTATCGATGTCTATAGTTTGCGAATACACCTAGTCCGGGGTTACTTCAGGTCACCATCCGGACTCGGCTAGTACATGTAATTGTTTCGTTAAATGTCGGATAAATATCTTATAATTGTTTTCTGTATTACATGCTTGATCAAAGGTCCCGTCAATATACTTTACGACAATAAACAGTGTACATACAGTTAGTCGTCGTAATGCAATACACGCAGGTATAGTAAACTTCAAACTAGTCCGGGGTTATGTCAGGTCACAGTCCGGACTCACCTGTTCAACATTGTGTATTACATGGGTGATCGCTGCTTAAATGTCGTTTATTGATTTTTCCGATGACTATCGAATAATTTAAGAAATAGAAAAAGGAATAAAGGAAAAGCCAAAAGCAAAACGGGACTAAAAAATCTTTCAATTTAACAAATAATTTGGTATATTTATATACAATCCGTATACTCCCAGTCCGGGGTTATTTAAGGTCATGGTCCGGACTCGCCTAGTATTATTTTGTTGATTCTCGGGTGAACGTCTTTTATTAATGTTTCAGACGATAATCCAGTAAGCAAAAAAATGAATGACTGAATAAAAATGATAAAGTTCGTTTCATCAAATAATTTGTGAAGTTTTATGTCTCTATCGATGTCTATAGTTTGCGAATACACCTAGTCCGGGGTTACTTCAGGTCACCATCCGGACTCGGCTAGTACATGTAATTGTTTCGTTAAATGTCGGATAAATATCTTATAATTGTTTTCTGTATTACATGCTTGATCAAAGGTCCCGTCAATATACTTTACGACAATAAACAGTGTACATACAGTTAGTCGTCGTAATGCAATACACGCAGGTATAGTAAACTTCAAACTAGTCCGGGGTTATGTCAGGTCACAGTCCGGACTCACCTGTTCAACATTGTGTATTACATGGGTGATCGCTGCTTAAATGTCGTTTATTGATTTTTCCGATGACTATCGAATAATTTAAGAAATAGAAAAAGGAATAAAGGAAAAGCCAAAAGCAAAACGGGACTAAAAAATCTTTCAATTTAACAAATAATTTGGTATATTTATATACAATCCGTATACTCCCAGTCCGGGGTTATTTAAGGTCATGGTCCGGACTCGCCTAGTATTATTTTGTTGATTCTCGGGTGAACGTCTTTTATTAATGTTTCAGACGATAATCCAGTAAGCAAAAAAATGAATGACTGAATAAAAATGATAAAGTTCGTTTCATCAAATAATTTGTGAAGTTTTATGTCTCTATCGATGTCTATAGTTTGCGAATACACCTAGTCCGGGGTTACTTCAGGTCACCATCCGGACTCGGCTAGTACATGTAATTGTTTCGTTAAATGTCGGATAAATATCTTATAATTGTTTTCTGTATTACATGCTTGATCAAAGGTCCCGTCAATATACTTTACGACAATAAACAGTGTACATACAGTTAGTCGTCGTAATGCAATACACGCAGGTATAGTAAACTTCAAACTAGTCCGGGGTTATGTCAGGTCACAGTCCGGACTCACCTGTTCAACATTGTGTATTACATGGGTGATCGCTGCTTAAATGTCGTTTATTGATTTTTCCGATGACTATCGAATAATTTAAGAAATAGAAAAAGGAATAAAGGAAAAGCCAAAAGCAAAACGGGACTAAAAAATCTTTCAATTTAACAAATAATTTGGTATATTTATATACAATCCGTATACTCCCAGTCCGGGGTTATTTAAGGTCATGGTCCGGACTCGCCTAGTATTATTTTGTTGATTCTCGGGTGAACGTCTTTTATTAATGTTTCAGACGATAATCCAGTAAGCAAAAAAATGAATGACTGAATAAAAATGATAAAGTTCGTTTCATCAAATAATTTGTGAAGTTTTATGTCTCTATCGATGTCTATAGTTTGCGAATACACCTAGTCCGGGGTTACTTCAGGTCACCATCCGGACTCGGCTAGTACATGTAATTGTTTCGTTAAATGTCGGATAAATATCTTATAATTGTTTTCTGTATTACATGCTTGATCAAAGGTCCCGTCAATATACTTTACGACAATAAACAGTGTACATACAGTTAGTCGTCGTAATGCAATACACGCAGGTATAGTAAACTTCAAACTAGTCCGGGGTTATGTCAGGTCACAGTCCGGACTCACCTGTTCAACATTGTGTATTACATGGGTGATCGCTGCTTAAATGTCGTTTATTGATTTTTCCGATGACTATCGAATAATTTAAGAAATAGAAAAAGGAATAAAGGAAAAGCCAAAAGCAAAACGGGACTAAAAAATCTTTCAATTTAACAAATAATTTGGTATATTTATATACAATCCGTATACTCCCAGTCCGGGGTTATTTAAGGTCATGGTCCGGACTCGCCTAGTATTATTTTGTTGATTCTCGGGTGAACGTCTTTTATTAATGTTTCAGACGATAATCCAGTAAGCAAAAAAATGAATGACTGAATAAAAATGATAAAGTTCGTTTCATCAAATAATTTGTGAAGTTTTATGTCTCTATCGATGTCTATAGTTTGCGAATACACCTAGTCCGGGGTTACTTCAGGTCACCATCCGGACTCGGCTAGTACATGTAATTGTTTCGTTAAATGTCGGATAAATATCTTATAATTGTTTTCTGTATTACATGCTTGATCAAAGGTCCCGTCAATATACTTTACGACAATAAACAGTGTACATACAGTTAGTCGTCGTAATGCAATACACGCAGGTATAGTAAACTTCAAACTAGTCCGGGGTTATGTCAGGTCACAGTCCGGACTCACCTGTTCAACATTGTGTATTACATGGGTGATCGCTGCTTAAATGTCGTTTATTGATTTTTCCGATGACTATCGAATAATTTAAGAAATAGAAAAAGGAATAAAGGAAAAGCCAAAAGCAAAACGGGACTAAAAAATCTTTCAATTTAACAAATAATTTGGTATATTTATATACAATCCGTATACTCCCAGTCCGGGGTTATTTAAGGTCATGGTCCGGACTCGCCTAGTATTATTTTGTTGATTCTCGGGTGAACGTCTTTTATTAATGTTTCAGACGATAATCCAGTAAGCAAAAAAATGAATGACTGAATAAAAATGATAAAGTTCGTTTCATCAAATAATTTGTGAAGTTTTATGTCTCTATCGATGTCTATAGTTTGCGAATACACCTAGTCCGGGGTTACTTCAGGTCACCATCCGGACTCGGCTAGTACATGTAATTGTTTCGTTAAATGTCGGATAAATATCTTATAATTGTTTTCTGTATTACATGCTTGATCAAAGGTCCCGTCAATATACTTTACGACAATAAACAGTGTACATACAGTTAGTCGTCGTAATGCAATACACGCAGGTATAGTAAACTTCAAACTAGTCCGGGGTTATGTCAGGTCACAGTCCGGACTCACCTGTTCAACATTGTGTATTACATGGGTGATCGCTGCTTAAATGTCGTTTATTGATTTTTCCGATGACTATCGAATAATTTAAGAAATAGAAAAAGGAATAAAGGAAAAGCCAAAAGCAAAACGGGACTAAAAAATCTTTCAATTTAACAAATAATTTGGTATATTTATATACAATCCGTATACTCCCAGTCCGGGGTTATTTAAGGTCATGGTCCGGACTCGCCTAGTATTATTTTGTTGATTCTCGGGTGAACGTCTTTTATTAATGTTTCAGACGATAATCCAGTAAGCAAAAAAATGAATGACTGAATAAAAATGATAAAGTTCGTTTCATCAAATAATTTGTGAAGTTTTATGTCTCTATCGATGTCTATAGTTTGCGAATACACCTAGTCCGGGGTTACTTCAGGTCACCATCCGGACTCGGCTAGTACATGTAATTGTTTCGTTAAATGTCGGATAAATATCTTATAATTGTTTTCTGTATTACATGCTTGATCAAAGGTCCCGTCAATATACTTTACGACAATAAACAGTGTACATACAGTTAGTCGTCGTAATGCAATACACGCAGGTATAGTAAACTTCAAACTAGTCCGGGGTTATGTCAGGTCACAGTCCGGACTCACCTGTTCAACATTGTGTATTACATGGGTGATCGCTGCTTAAATGTCGTTTATTGATTTTTCCGATGACTATCGAATAATTTAAGAAATAGAAAAAGGAATAAAGGAAAAGCCAAAAGCAAAACGGGACTAAAAAATCTTTCAATTTAACAAATAATTTGGTATATTTATATACAATCCGTATACTCCCAGTCCGGGGTTATTTAAGGTCATGGTCCGGACTCGCCTAGTATTATTTTGTTGATTCTCGGGTAAACGTCTTTTATTAATGTTTCAGACGATAATCCAGTAAGCAAAAAAATGAATGACTGAATAAAAATGATAAAGTTCGTTTCATCAAATAATTTGTGAAGTTTTATGTCTCTATCGATGTCTATAGTTTGCGAATACACCTAGTCCGGGGTTACTTCAGGTCACCATCCGGACTCGGCTAGTACATGTAATTGTTTCGTTAAATGTCGGATAAATATCTTATAATTGTTTTCTGTATTACATGCTTGATCAAAGGTCCCGTCAATATACTTTACGACAATAAACAGTGTACATACAGTTAGTCGTCGTAATGCAATACACGCAGGTATAGTAAACTTCAAACTAGTCCGGGGTTATGTCAGGTCACAGTCCGGACTCACCTGTTCAACATTGTGTATTACATGGGTGATCGCTGCTTAAATGTCGTTTATTGATTTTTCCGATGACTATCGAATAATTTAAGAAATAGAAAAAGGAATAAAGGAAAAGCCAAAAGCAAAACGGGACTAAAAAATCTTTCAATTTAACAAATAATTTGGTATATTTATATACAATCCGTATACTCCCAGTCCGGGGTTATTTAAGGTCATGGTCCGGACTCGCCTAGTATTATTTTGTTGATTCTCGGGTAAACGTCTTTTATTAATGTTTCAGACGATAATCCAGTAAGCAAAAAAATGAATGACTGAATAAAAATGATAAAGTTCGTTTCATCAAATAATTTGTGAAGTTTTATGTCTCTATCGATGTCTATAGTTTGCGAATACACCTAGTCCGGGGTTACTTCAGGTCACCATCCGGACTCGGCTAGTACATGTAATTGTTTCGTTAAATGTCGGATAAATATCTTATAATTGTTTTCTGTATTACATGCTTGATCAAAGGTCCCGTCAATATACTTTACGACAATAAACAGTGTACATACAGTTAGTCGTCGTAATGCAATACACGCAGGTATAGTAAACTTCAAACTAGTCCGGGGTTATGTCAGGTCACAGTCCGGACTCACCTGTTCAACATTGTGTATTACATGGGTGATCGCTGCTTAAATGTCGTTTATTGATTTTTCCGATGACTATCGAATAATTTAAGAAATAGAAAAAGGAATAAAGGAAAAGCCAAAAGCAAAACGGGACTAAAAAATCTTTCAATTTAACAAATAATTTGGTATATTTATATACAATCCGTATACTCCCAGTCCGGGGTTATTTAAGGTCATGGTCCGGACTCGCCTAGTATTATTTTGTTGATTCTCGGGTAAACGTCTTTTATTAATGTTTCAGACGATAATCCAGTAAGCAAAAAAATGAATGACTGAATAAAAATGATAAAGTTCGTTTCATCAAATAATTTGTGAAGTTTTATGTCTCTATCGATGTCTATAGTTTGCGAATACACCTAGTCCGGGGTTACTTCAGGTCACCATCCGGACTCGGCTAGTACATGTAATTGTTTCGTTAAATGTCGGATAAATATCTTATAATTGTTTTCTGTATTACATGCTTGATCAAAGGTCCCGTCAATATACTTTACGACAATAAACAGTGTACATACAGTTAGTCGTCGTAATGCAATACACGCAGGTATAGTAAACTTCAAACTAGTCCGGGGTTATGTCAGGTCACAGTCCGGACTCACCTGTTCAACATTGTGTATTACATGGGTGATCGCTGCTTAAATGTCGTTTATTGATTTTTCCGATGACTATCGAATAATTTAAGAAATAGAAAAAGGAATAAAGGAAAAGCCAAAAGCAAAACGGGACTAAAAAATCTTTCAATTTAACAAATAATTTGGTATATTTATATACAATCCGTATACTCCCAGTCCGGGGTTATTTAAGGTCATGGTCCGGACTCGCCTAGTATTATTTTGTTGATTCTCGGGTAAACGTCTTTTATTAATGTTTCAGACGATAATCCAGTAAGCAAAAAAATGAATGACTGAATAAAAATGATAAAGTTCGTTTCATCAAATAATTTGTGAAGTTTTATGTCTCTATCGATGTCTATAGTTTGCGAATACACCTAGTCCGGGGTTACTTCAGGTCACCATCCGGACTCGGCTAGTACATGTAATTGTTTCGTTAAATGTCGGATAAATATCTTATAATTGTTTTCTGTATTACATGCTTGATCAAAGGTCCCGTCAATATACTTTACGACAATAAACAGTGTACATACAGTTAGTCGTCGTAATGCAATACACGCAGGTATAGTAAACTTCAAACTAGTCCGGGGTTATGTCAGGTCACAGTCCGGACTCACCTGTTCAACATTGTGTATTACATGGGTGATCGCTGCTTAAATGTCGTTTATTGATTTTTCCGATGACTATCGAATAATTTAAGAAATAGAAAAAGGAATAAAGGAAAAGCCAAAAGCAAAACGGGACTAAAAAATCTTTCAATTTAACAAATAATTTGGTATATTTATATACAATCCGTATACTCCCAGTCCGGGGTTATTTAAGGTCATGGTCCGGACTCGCCTAGTATTATTTTGTTGATTCTCGGGTAAACGTCTTTTATTAATGTTTCAGACGATAATCCAGTAAGCAAAAAAATGAATGACTGAATAAAAATGATAAAGTTCGTTTCATCAAATAATTTGTGAAGTTTTATGTCTCTATCGATGTCTATAGTTTGCGAATACACCTAGTCCGGGGTTACTTCAGGTCACCATCCGGACTCGGCTAGTACATGTAATTGTTTCGTTAAATGTCGGATAAATATCTTATAATTGTTTTCTGTATTACATGCTTGATCAAAGGTCCCGTCAATATACTTTACGACAATAAACAGTGTACATACAGTTAGTCGTCGTAATGCAATACACGCAGGTATAGTAAACTTCAAACTAGTCCGGGGTTATGTCAGGTCACAGTCCGGACTCACCTGTTCAACATTGTGTATTACATGGGTGATCGCTGCTTAAATGTCGTTTATTGATTTTTCCGATGACTATCGAATAATTTAAGAAATAGAAAAAGGAATAAAGGAAAAGCCAAAAGCAAAACGGGACTAAAAAATCTTTCAATTTAACAAATAATTTGGTATATTTATATACAATCCGTATACTCCCAGTCCGGGGTTATTTAAGGTCATGGTCCGGACTCGCCTAGTATTATTTTGTTGATTCTCGGGTAAACGTCTTTTATTAATGTTTCAGACGATAATCCAGTAAGCAAAAAAATGAATGACTGAATAAAAATGATAAAGTTCGTTTCATCAAATAATTTGTGAAGTTTTATGTCTCTATCGATGTCTATAGTTTGCGAATACACCTAGTCCGGGGTTACTTCAGGTCACCATCCGGACTCGGCTAGTACATGTAATTGTTTCGTTAAATGTCGGATAAATATCTTATAATTGTTTTCTGTATTACATGCTTGATCAAAGGTCCCGTCAATATACTTTACGACAATAAACAGTGTACATACAGTTAGTCGTCGTAATGCAATACACGCAGGTATAGTAAACTTCAAACTAGTCCGGGGTTATGTCAGGTCACAGTCCGGACTCACCTGTTCAACATTGTGTATTACATGGGTGATCGCTGCTTAAATGTCGTTTATTGATTTTTCCGATGACTATCGAATAATTTAAGAAATAGAAAAAGGAATAAAGGAAAAGCCAAAAGCAAAACGGGACTAAAAAATCTTTCAATTTAACAAATAATTTGGTATATTTATATACAATCCGTATACTCCCAGTCCGGGGTTATTTAAGGTCATGGTCCGGACTCGCCTAGTATTATTTTGTTGATTCTCGGGTAAACGTCTTTTATTAATGTTTCAGACGATAATCCAGTAAGCAAAAAAATGAATGACTGAATAAAAATGATAAAGTTCGTTTCATCAAATAATTTGTGAAGTTTTATGTCTCTATCGATGTCTATAGTTTGCGAATACACCTAGTCCGGGGTTACTTCAGGTCACCATCCGGACTCGGCTAGTACATGTAATTGTTTCGTTAAATGTCGGATAAATATCTTATAATTGTTTTCTGTATTACATGCTTGATCAAAGGTCCCGTCAATATACTTTACGACAATAAACAGTGTACATACAGTTAGTCGTCGTAATGCAATACACGCAGGTATAGTAAACTTCAAACTAGTCCGGGGTTATGTCAGGTCACAGTCCGGACTCACCTGTTCAACATTGTGTATTACATGGGTGATCGCTGCTTAAATGTCGTTTATTGATTTTTCCGATGACTATCGAATAATTTAAGAAATAGAAAAAGGAATAAAGGAAAAGCCAAAAGCAAAACGGGACTAAAAAATCTTTCAATTTAACAAATAATTTGGTATATTTATATACAATCCGTATACTCCCAGTCCGGGGTTATTTAAGGTCATGGTCCGGACTCGCCTAGTATTATTTTGTTGATTCTCGGGTAAACGTCTTTTATTAATGTTTCAGACGATAATCCAGTAAGCAAAAAAATGAATGACTGAATAAAAATGATAAAGTTCGTTTCATCAAATAATTTGTGAAGTTTTATGTCTCTATCGATGTCTATAGTTTGCGAATACACCTAGTCCGGGGTTACTTCAGGTCACCATCCGGACTCGGCTAGTACATGTAATTGTTTCGTTAAATGTCGGATAAATATCTTATAATTGTTTTCTGTATTACATGCTTGATCAAAGGTCCCGTCAATATACTTTACGACAATAAACAGTGTACATACAGTTAGTCGTCGTAATGCAATACACGCAGGTATAGTAAACTTCAAACTAGTCCGGGGTTATGTCAGGTCACAGTCCGGACTCACCTGTTCAACATTGTGTATTACATGGGTGATCGCTGCTTAAATGTCGTTTATTGATTTTTCCGATGACTATCGAATAATTTAAGAAATAGAAAAAGGAATAAAGGAAAAGCCAAAAGCAAAACGGGACTAAAAAATCTTTCAATTTAACAAATAATTTGGTATATTTATATACAATCCGTATACTCCCAGTCCGGGGTTATTTAAGGTCATGGTCCGGACTCGCCTAGTATTATTTTGTTGATTCTCGGGTAAACGTCTTTTATTAATGTTTCAGACGATAATCCAGTAAGCAAAAAAATGAATGACTGAATAAAAATGATAAAGTTCGTTTCATCAAATAATTTGTGAAGTTTTATGTCTCTATCGATGTCTATAGTTTGCGAATACACCTAGTCCGGGGTTACTTCAGGTCACCATCCGGACTCGGCTAGTACATGTAATTGTTTCGTTAAATGTCGGATAAATATCTTATAATTGTTTTCTGTATTACATGCTTGATCAAAGGTCCCGTCAATATACTTTACGACAATAAACAGTGTACATACAGTTAGTCGTCGTAATGCAATACACGCAGGTATAGTAAACTTCAAACTAGTCCGGGGTTATGTCAGGTCACAGTCCGGACTCACCTGTTCAACATTGTGTATTACATGGGTGATCGCTGCTTAAATGTCGTTTATTGATTTTTCCGATGACTATCGAATAATTTAAGAAATAGAAAAAGGAATAAAGGAAAAGCCAAAAGCAAAACGGGACTAAAAAATCTTTCAATTTAACAAATAATTTGGTATATTTATATACAATCCGTATACTCCCAGTCCGGGGTTATTTAAGGTCATGGTCCGGACTCGCCTAGTATTATTTTGTTGATTCTCGGGTAAACGTCTTTTATTAATGTTTCAGACGATAATCCAGTAAGCAAAAAAATGAATGACTGAATAAAAATGATAAAGTTCGTTTCATCAAATAATTTGTGAAGTTTTATGTCTCTATCGATGTCTATAGTTTGCGAATACACCTAGTCCGGGGTTACTTCAGGTCACCATCCGGACTCGGCTAGTACATGTAATTGTTTCGTTAAATGTCGGATAAATATCTTATAATTGTTTTCTGTATTACATGCTTGATCAAAGGTCCCGTCAATATACTTTACGACAATAAACAGTGTACATACAGTTAGTCGTCGTAATGCAATACACGCAGGTATAGTAAACTTCAAACTAGTCCGGGGTTATGTCAGGTCACAGTCCGGACTCACCTGTTCAACATTGTGTATTACATGGGTGATCGCTGCTTAAATGTCGTTTATTGATTTTTCCGATGACTATCGAATAATTTAAGAAATAGAAAAAGGAATAAAGGAAAAGCCAAAAGCAAAACGGGACTAAAAAATCTTTCAATTTAACAAATAATTTGGTATATTTATATACAATCCGTATACTCCCAGTCCGGGGTTATTTAAGGTCATGGTCCGGACTCGCCTAGTATTATTTTGTTGATTCTCGGGTGAACGTCTTTTATTAATGTTTCAGACGATAATCCAGTAAGCAAAAAAATGAATGACTGAATAAAAATGATAAAGTTCGTTTCATCAAATAATTTGTGAAGTTTTATGTCTCTATCGATGTCTATAGTTTGCGAATACACCTAGTCCGGGGTTACTTCAGGTCACCATCCGGACTCGGCTAGTACATGTAATTGTTTCGTTAAATGTCGGATAAATATCTTATAATTGTTTTCTGTATTACATGCTTGATCAAAGGTCCCGTCAATATACTTTACGACAATAAACAGTGTACATACAGTTAGTCGTCGTAATGCAATACACGCAGGTATAGTAAACTTCAAACTAGTCCGGGGTTATGTCAGGTCACAGTCCGGACTCACCTGTTCAACATTGTGTATTACATGGGTGATCGCTGCTTAAATGTCGTTTATTGATTTTTCCGATGACTATCGAATAATTTAAGAAATAGAAAAAGGAATAAAGGAAAAGCCAAAAGCAAAACGGGACTAAAAAATCTTTCAATTTAACAAATAATTTGGTATATTTATATACAATCCGTATACTCCCAGTCCGGGGTTATTTAAGGTCATGGTCCGGACTCGCCTAGTATTATTTTGTTGATTCTCGGGTAAACGTCTTTTATTAATGTTTCAGACGATAATCCAGTAAGCAAAAAAATGAATGACTGAATAAAAATGATAAAGTTCGTTTCATCAAATAATTTGTGAAGTTTTATGTCTCTATCGATGTCTATAGTTTGCGAATACACCTAGTCCGGGGTTACTTCAGGTCACCATCCGGACTCGGCTAGTACATGTAATTGTTTCGTTAAATGTCGGATAAATATCTTATAATTGTTTTCTGTATTACATGCTTGATCAAAGGTCCCGTCAATATACTTTACGACAATAAACAGTGTACATACAGTTAGTCGTCGTAATGCAATACACGCAGGTATAGTAAACTTCAAACTAGTCCGGGGTTATGTCAGGTCACAGTCCGGACTCACCTGTTCAACATTGTGTATTACATGGGTGATCGCTGCTTAAATGTCGTTTATTGATTTTTCCGATGACTATCGAATAATTTAAGAAATAGAAAAAGGAATAAAGGAAAAGCCAAAAGCAAAACGGGACTAAAAAATCTTTCAATTTAACAAATAATTTGGTATATTTATATACAATCCGTATACTCCCAGTCCGGGGTTATTTAAGGTCATGGTCCGGACTCGCCTAGTATTATTTTGTTGATTCTCGGGTAAACGTCTTTTATTAATGTTTCAGACGATAATCCAGTAAGCAAAAAAATGAATGACTGAATAAAAATGATAAAGTTCGTTTCATCAAATAATTTGTGAAGTTTTATGTCTCTATCGATGTCTATAGTTTGCGAATACACCTAGTCCGGGGTTACTTCAGGTCACCATCCGGACTCGGCTAGTACATGTAATTGTTTCGTTAAATGTCGGATAAATATCTTATAATTGTTTTCTGTATTACATGCTTGATCAAAGGTCCCGTCAATATACTTTACGACAATAAACAGTGTACATACAGTTAGTCGTCGTAATGCAATACACGCAGGTATAGTAAACTTCAAACTAGTCCGGGGTTATGTCAGGTCACAGTCCGGACTCACCTGTTCAACATTGTGTATTACATGGGTGATCGCTGCTTAAATGTCGTTTATTGATTTTTCCGATGACTATCGAATAATTTAAGAAATAGAAAAAGGAATAAAGGAAAAGCCAAAAGCAAAACGGGACTAAAAAATCTTTCAATTTAACAAATAATTTGGTATATTTATATACAATCCGTATACTCCCAGTCCGGGGTTATTTAAGGTCATGGTCCGGACTCGCCTAGTATTATTTTGTTGATTCTCGGGTAAACGTCTTTTATTAATGTTTCAGACGATAATCCAGTAAGCAAAAAAATGAATGACTGAATAAAAATGATAAAGTTCGTTTCATCAAATAATTTGTGAAGTTTTATGTCTCTATCGATGTCTATAGTTTGCGAATACACCTAGTCCGGGGTTACTTCAGGTCACCATCCGGACTCGGCTAGTACATGTAATTGTTTCGTTAAATGTCGGATAAATATCTTATAATTGTTTTCTGTATTACATGCTTGATCAAAGGTCCCGTCAATATACTTTACGACAATAAACAGTGTACATACAGTTAGTCGTCGTAATGCAATACACGCAGGTATAGTAAACTTCAAACTAGTCCGGGGTTATGTCAGGTCACAGTCCGGACTCACCTGTTCAACATTGTGTATTACATGGGTGATCGCTGCTTAAATGTCGTTTATTGATTTTTCCGATGACTATCGAATAATTTAAGAAATAGAAAAAGGAATAAAGGAAAAGCCAAAAGCAAAACGGGACTAAAAAATCTTTCAATTTAACAAATAATTTGGTATATTTATATACAATCCGTATACTCCCAGTCCGGGGTTATTTAAGGTCATGGTCCGGACTCGCCTAGTATTATTTTGTTGATTCTCGGGTAAACGTCTTTTATTAATGTTTCAGACGATAATCCAGTAAGCAAAAAAATGAATGACTGAATAAAAATGATAAAGTTCGTTTCATCAAATAATTTGTGAAGTTTTATGTCTCTATCGATGTCTATAGTTTGCGAATACACCTAGTCCGGGGTTACTTCAGGTCACCATCCGGACTCGGCTAGTACATGTAATTGTTTCGTTAAATGTCGGATAAATATCTTATAATTGTTTTCTGTATTACATGCTTGATCAAAGGTCCCGTCAATATACTTTACGACAATAAACAGTGTACATACAGTTAGTCGTCGTAATGCAATACACGCAGGTATAGTAAACTTCAAACTAGTCCGGGGTTATGTCAGGTCACAGTCCGGACTCACCTGTTCAACATTGTGTATTACATGGGTGATCGCTGCTTAAATGTCGTTTATTGATTTTTCCGATGACTATCGAATAATTTAAGAAATAGAAAAAGGAATAAAGGAAAAGCCAAAAGCAAAACGGGACTAAAAAATCTTTCAATTTAACAAATAATTTGGTATATTTATATACAATCCGTATACTCCCAGTCCGGGGTTATTTAAGGTCATGGTCCGGACTCGCCTAGTATTATTTTGTTGATTCTCGGGTAAACGTCTTTTATTAATGTTTCAGACGATAATCCAGTAAGCAAAAAAATGAATGACTGAATAAAAATGATAAAGTTCGTTTCATCAAATAATTTGTGAAGTTTTATGTCTCTATCGATGTCTATAGTTTGCGAATACACCTAGTCCGGGGTTACTTCAGGTCACCATCCGGACTCGGCTAGTACATGTAATTGTTTCGTTAAATGTCGGATAAATATCTTATAATTGTTTTCTGTATTACATGCTTGATCAAAGGTCCCGTCAATATACTTTACGACAATAAACAGTGTACATACAGTTAGTCGTCGTAATGCAATACACGCAGGTATAGTAAACTTCAAACTAGTCCGGGGTTATGTCAGGTCACAGTCCGGACTCACCTGTTCAACATTGTGTATTACATGGGTGATCGCTGCTTAAATGTCGTTTATTGATTTTTCCGATGACTATCGAATAATTTAAGAAATAGAAAAAGGAATAAAGGAAAAGCCAAAAGCAAAACGGGACTAAAAAATCTTTCAATTTAACAAATAATTTGGTATATTTATATACAATCCGTATACTCCCAGTCCGGGGTTATTTAAGGTCATGGTCCGGACTCGCCTAGTATTATTTTGTTGATTCTCGGGTAAACGTCTTTTATTAATGTTTCAGACGATAATCCAGTAAGCAAAAAAATGAATGACTGAATAAAAATGATAAAGTTCGTTTCATCAAATAATTTGTGAAGTTTTATGTCTCTATCGATGTCTATAGTTTGCGAATACACCTAGTCCGGGGTTACTTCAGGTCACCATCCGGACTCGGCTAGTACATGTAATTGTTTCGTTAAATGTCGGATAAATATCTTATAATTGTTTTCTGTATTACATGCTTGATCAAAGGTCCCGTCAATATACTTTACGACAATAAACAGTGTACATACAGTTAGTCGTCGTAATGCAATACACGCAGGTATAGTAAACTTCAAACTAGTCCGGGGTTATGTCAGGTCACAGTCCGGACTCACCTGTTCAACATTGTGTATTACATGGGTGATCGCTGCTTAAATGTCGTTTATTGATTTTTCCGATGACTATCGAATAATTTAAGAAATAGAAAAAGGAATAAAGGAAAAGCCAAAAGCAAAACGGGACTAAAAAATCTTTCAATTTAACAAATAATTTGGTATATTTATATACAATCCGTATACTCCCAGTCCGGGGTTATTTAAGGTCATGGTCCGGACTCGCCTAGTATTATTTTGTTGATTCTCGGGTAAACGTCTTTTATTAATGTTTCAGACGATAATCCAGTAAGCAAAAAAATGAATGACTGAATAAAAATGATAAAGTTCGTTTCATCAAATAATTTGTGAAGTTTTATGTCTCTATCGATGTCTATAGTTTGCGAATACACCTAGTCCGGGGTTACTTCAGGTCACCATCCGGACTCGGCTAGTACATGTAATTGTTTCGTTAAATGTCGGATAAATATCTTATAATTGTTTTCTGTATTACATGCTTGATCAAAGGTCCCGTCAATATACTTTACGACAATAAACAGTGTACATACAGTTAGTCGTCGTAATGCAATACACGCAGGTATAGTAAACTTCAAACTAGTCCGGGGTTATGTCAGGTCACAGTCCGGACTCACCTGTTCAACATTGTGTATTACATGGGTGATCGCTGCTTAAATGTCGTTTATTGATTTTTCCGATGACTATCGAATAATTTAAGAAATAGAAAAAGGAATAAAGGAAAAGCCAAAAGCAAAACGGGACTAAAAAATCTTTCAATTTAACAAATAATTTGGTATATTTATATACAATCCGTATACTCCCAGTCCGGGGTTATTTAAGGTCATGGTCCGGACTCGCCTAGTATTATTTTGTTGATTCTCGGGTAAACGTCTTTTATTAATGTTTCAGACGATAATCCAGTAAGCAAAAAAATGAATGACTGAATAAAAATGATAAAGTTCGTTTCATCAAATAATTTGTGAAGTTTTATGTCTCTATCGATGTCTATAGTTTGCGAATACACCTAGTCCGGGGTTACTTCAGGTCACCATCCGGACTCGGCTAGTACATGTAATTGTTTCGTTAAATGTCGGATAAATATCTTATAATTGTTTTCTGTATTACATGCTTGATCAAAGGTCCCGTCAATATACTTTACGACAATAAACAGTGTACATACAGTTAGTCGTCGTAATGCAATACACGCAGGTATAGTAAACTTCAAACTAGTCCGGGGTTATGTCAGGTCACAGTCCGGACTCACCTGTTCAACATTGTGTATTACATGGGTGATCGCTGCTTAAATGTCGTTTATTGATTTTTCCGATGACTATCGAATAATTTAAGAAATAGAAAAAGGAATAAAGGAAAAGCCAAAAGCAAAACGGGACTAAAAAATCTTTCAATTTAACAAATAATTTGGTATATTTATATACAATCCGTATACTCCCAGTCCGGGGTTATTTAAGGTCATGGTCCGGACTCGCCTAGTATTATTTTGTTGATTCTCGGGTAAACGTCTTTTATTAATGTTTCAGACGATAATCCAGTAAGCAAAAAAATGAATGACTGAATAAAAATGATAAAGTTCGTTTCATCAAATAATTTGTGAAGTTTTATGTCTCTATCGATGTCTATAGTTTGCGAATACACCTAGTCCGGGGTTACTTCAGGTCACCATCCGGACTCGGCTAGTACATGTAATTGTTTCGTTAAATGTCGGATAAATATCTTATAATTGTTTTCTGTATTACATGCTTGATCAAAGGTCCCGTCAATATACTTTACGACAATAAACAGTGTACATACAGTTAGTCGTCGTAATGCAATACACGCAGGTATAGTAAACTTCAAACTAGTCCGGGGTTATGTCAGGTCACAGTCCGGACTCACCTGTTCAACATTGTGTATTACATGGGTGATCGCTGCTTAAATGTCGTTTATTGATTTTTCCGATGACTATCGAATAATTTAAGAAATAGAAAAAGGAATAAAGGAAAAGCCAAAAGCAAAACGGGACTAAAAAATCTTTCAATTTAACAAATAATTTGGTATATTTATATACAATCCGTATACTCCCAGTCCGGGGTTATTTAAGGTCATGGTCCGGACTCGCCTAGTATTATTTTGTTGATTCTCGGGTAAACGTCTTTTATTAATGTTTCAGACGATAATCCAGTAAGCAAAAAAATGAATGACTGAATAAAAATGATAAAGTTCGTTTCATCAAATAATTTGTGAAGTTTTATGTCTCTATCGATGTCTATAGTTTGCGAATACACCTAGTCCGGGGTTACTTCAGGTCACCATCCGGACTCGGCTAGTACATGTAATTGTTTCGTTAAATGTCGGATAAATATCTTATAATTGTTTTCTGTATTACATGCTTGATCAAAGGTCCCGTCAATATACTTTACGACAATAAACAGTGTACATACAGTTAGTCGTCGTAATGCAATACACGCAGGTATAGTAAACTTCAAACTAGTCCGGGGTTATGTCAGGTCACAGTCCGGACTCACCTGTTCAACATTGTGTATTACATGGGTGATCGCTGCTTAAATGTCGTTTATTGATTTTTCCGATGACTATCGAATAATTTAAGAAATAGAAAAAGGAATAAAGGAAAAGCCAAAAGCAAAACGGGACTAAAAAATCTTTCAATTTAACAAATAATTTGGTATATTTATATACAATCCGTATACTCCCAGTCCGGGGTTATTTAAGGTCATGGTCCGGACTCGCCTAGTATTATTTTGTTGATTCTCGGGTAAACGTCTTTTATTAATGTTTCAGACGATAATCCAGTAAGCAAAAAAATGAATGACTGAATAAAAATGATAAAGTTCGTTTCATCAAATAATTTGTGAAGTTTTATGTCTCTATCGATGTCTATAGTTTGCGAATACACCTAGTCCGGGGTTACTTCAGGTCACCATCCGGACTCGGCTAGTACATGTAATTGTTTCGTTAAATGTCGGATAAATATCTTATAATTGTTTTCTGTATTACATGCTTGATCAAAGGTCCCGTCAATATACTTTACGACAATAAACAGTGTACATACAGTTAGTCGTCGTAATGCAATACACGCAGGTATAGTAAACTTCAAACTAGTCCGGGGTTATGTCAGGTCACAGTCCGGACTCACCTGTTCAACATTGTGTATTACATGGGTGATCGCTGCTTAAATGTCGTTTATTGATTTTTCCGATGACTATCGAATAATTTAAGAAATAGAAAAAGGAATAAAGGAAAAGCCAAAAGCAAAACGGGACTAAAAAATCTTTCAATTTAACAAATAATTTGGTATATTTATATACAATCCGTATACTCCCAGTCCGGGGTTATTTAAGGTCATGGTCCGGACTCGCCTAGTATTATTTTGTTGATTCTCGGGTAAACGTCTTTTATTAATGTTTCAGACGATAATCCAGTAAGCAAAAAAATGAATGACTGAATAAAAATGATAAAGTTCGTTTCATCAAATAATTTGTGAAGTTTTATGTCTCTATCGATGTCTATAGTTTGCGAATACACCTAGTCCGGGGTTACTTCAGGTCACCATCCGGACTCGGCTAGTACATGTAATTGTTTCGTTAAATGTCGGATAAATATCTTATAATTGTTTTCTGTATTACATGCTTGATCAAAGGTCCCGTCAATATACTTTACGACAATAAACAGTGTACATACAGTTAGTCGTCGTAATGCAATACACGCAGGTATAGTAAACTTCAAACTAGTCCGGGGTTATGTCAGGTCACAGTCCGGACTCACCTGTTCAACATTGTGTATTACATGGGTGATCGCTGCTTAAATGTCGTTTATTGATTTTTCCGATGACTATCGAATAATTTAAGAAATAGAAAAAGGAATAAAGGAAAAGCCAAAAGCAAAACGGGACTAAAAAATCTTTCAATTTAACAAATAATTTGGTATATTTATATACAATCCGTATACTCCCAGTCCGGGGTTATTTAAGGTCATGGTCCGGACTCGCCTAGTATTATTTTGTTGATTCTCGGGTAAACGTCTTTTATTAATGTTTCAGACGATAATCCAGTAAGCAAAAAAATGAATGACTGAATAAAAATGATAAAGTTCGTTTCATCAAATAATTTGTGAAGTTTTATGTCTCTATCGATGTCTATAGTTTGCGAATACACCTAGTCCGGGGTTACTTCAGGTCACCATCCGGACTCGGCTAGTACATGTAATTGTTTCGTTAAATGTCGGATAAATATCTTATAATTGTTTTCTGTATTACATGCTTGATCAAAGGTCCCGTCAATATACTTTACGACAATAAACAGTGTACATACAGTTAGTCGTCGTAATGCAATACACGCAGGTATAGTAAACTTCAAACTAGTCCGGGGTTATGTCAGGTCACAGTCCGGACTCACCTGTTCAACATTGTGTATTACATGGGTGATCGCTGCTTAAATGTCGTTTATTGATTTTTCCGATGACTATCGAATAATTTAAGAAATAGAAAAAGGAATAAAGGAAAAGCCAAAAGCAAAACGGGACTAAAAAATCTTTCAATTTAACAAATAATTTGGTATATTTATATACAATCCGTATACTCCCAGTCCGGGGTTATTTAAGGTCATGGTCCGGACTCGCCTAGTATTATTTTGTTGATTCTCGGGTAAACGTCTTTTATTAATGTTTCAGACGATAATCCAGTAAGCAAAAAAATGAATGACTGAATAAAAATGATAAAGTTCGTTTCATCAAATAATTTGTGAAGTTTTATGTCTCTATCGATGTCTATAGTTTGCGAATACACCTAGTCCGGGGTTACTTCAGGTCACCATCCGGACTCGGCTAGTACATGTAATTGTTTCGTTAAATGTCGGATAAATATCTTATAATTGTTTTCTGTATTACATGCTTGATCAAAGGTCCCGTCAATATACTTTACGACAATAAACAGTGTACATACAGTTAGTCGTCGTAATGCAATACACGCAGGTATAGTAAACTTCAAACTAGTCCGGGGTTATGTCAGGTCACAGTCCGGACTCACCTGTTCAACATTGTGTATTACATGGGTGATCGCTGCTTAAATGTCGTTTATTGATTTTTCCGATGACTATCGAATAATTTAAGAAATAGAAAAAGGAATAAAGGAAAAGCCAAAAGCAAAACGGGACTAAAAAATCTTTCAATTTAACAAATAATTTGGTATATTTATATACAATCCGTATACTCCCAGTCCGGGGTTATTTAAGGTCATGGTCCGGACTCGCCTAGTATTATTTTGTTGATTCTCGGGTAAACGTCTTTTATTAATGTTTCAGACGATAATCCAGTAAGCAAAAAAATGAATGACTGAATAAAAATGATAAAGTTCGTTTCATCAAATAATTTGTGAAGTTTTATGTCTCTATCGATGTCTATAGTTTGCGAATACACCTAGTCCGGGGTTACTTCAGGTCACCATCCGGACTCGGCTAGTACATGTAATTGTTTCGTTAAATGTCGGATAAATATCTTATAATTGTTTTCTGTATTACATGCTTGATCAAAGGTCCCGTCAATATACTTTACGACAATAAACAGTGTACATACAGTTAGTCGTCGTAATGCAATAC
Source organism: Mytilus trossulus (assembly GCF_036588685.1). Lineage (NCBI taxonomy): Eukaryota > Metazoa > Mollusca > Bivalvia > Mytilida > Mytilidae > Mytilus > Mytilus trossulus. The sequence continues at coordinate 21,861,215 of NC_086375.1, forward strand.
ACGCAGGTATAGTAAACTTCAAACTAGTCCGGGGTTATGTCAGGTCACAGTCCGGACTCACCTGTTCAACATTGTGTATTACATGGGTGATCGCTGCTTAAATGTCGTTTATTGATTTTTCCGATGACTATCGAATAATTTAAGAAATAGAAAAAGGAATAAAGGAAAAGCCAAAAGCAAAACGGGACTAAAAAATCTTTCAATTTAACAAATAATTTGGTATATTTATATACAATCCGTATACTCCCAGTCCGGGGTTATTTAAGGTCATGGTCCGGACTCGCCTAGTATTATTTTGTTGATTCTCGGGTAAACGTCTTTTATTAATGTTTCAGACGATAATCCAGTAAGCAAAAAAATGAATGACTGAATAAAAATGATAAAGTTCGTTTCATCAAATAATTTGTGAAGTTTTATGTCTCTATCGATGTCTATAGTTTGCGAATACACCTAGTCCGGGGTTACTTCAGGTCACCATCCGGACTCGGCTAGTACATGTAATTGTTTCGTTAAATGTCGGATAAATATCTTATAATTGTTTTCTGTATTACATGCTTGATCAAAGGTCCCGTCAATATACTTTACGACAATAAACAGTGTACATACAGTTAGTCGTCGTAATGCAATACACGCAGGTATAGTAAACTTCAAACTAGTCCGGGGTTATGTCAGGTCACAGTCCGGACTCACCTGTTCAACATTGTGTATTACATGGGTGATCGCTGCTTAAATGTCGTTTATTGATTTTTCCGATGACTATCGAATAATTTAAGAAATAGAAAAAGGAATAAAGGAAAAGCCAAAAGCAAAACGGGACTAAAAAATCTTTCAATTTAACAAATAATTTGGTATATTTATATACAATCCGTATACTCCCAGTCCGGGGTTATTTAAGGTCATGGTCCGGACTCGCCTAGTATTATTTTGTTGATTCTCGGGTAAACGTCTTTTATTAATGTTTCAGACGATAATCCAGTAAGCAAAAAATGAATGACTGAATAAAAATGATAAAGTTCGTTTCATCAAATAATTTGTGAAGTTTTATGTCTCTATCGATGTCTATAGTTTGCGAATACACCTAGTCCGGGGTTACTTCAGGTCACCATCCGGACTCGGCTAGTACATGTAATTGTTTCGTTAAATGTCGGATAAATATCTTATAATTGTTTTCTGTATTACATGCTTGATCAAAGGTCCCGTCAATATACTTTACGACAATAAACAGTGTACATACAGTTAGTCGTCGTAATGCAATACACGCAGGTATAGTAAACTTCAAACTAGTCCGGGGTTATGTCAGGTCACAGTCCGGACTCACCTGTTCAACATTGTGTATTACATGGGTGATCGCTGCTTAAATGTCGTTTATTGATTTTTCCGATGACTATCGAATAATTTAAGAAATAGAAAAAGGAATAAAGGAAAAGCCAAAAGCAAAACGGGACTAAAAAATCTTTCAATTTAACAAATAATTTGGTATATTTATATACAATCCGTATACTCCCAGTCCGGGGTTATTTAAGGTCATGGTCCGGACTCGCCTAGTATTATTTTGTTGATTCTCGGGTAAACGTCTTTTATTAATGTTTCAGACGATAATCCAGTAAGCAAAAAAATGAATGACTGAATAAAAATGATAAAGTTCGTTTCATCAAATAATTTGTGAAGTTTTATGTCTCTATCGATGTCTATAGTTTGCGAATACACCTAGTCCGGGGTTACTTCAGGTCACCATCCGGACTCGGCTAGTACATGTAATTGTTTCGTTAAATGTCGGATAAATATCTTATAATTGTTTTCTGTATTACATGCTTGATCAAAGGTCCCGTCAATATACTTTACGACAATAAACAGTGTACATACAGTTAGTCGTCGTAATGCAATACACGCAGGTATAGTAAACTTCAAACTAGTCCGGGGTTATGTCAGGTCACAGTCCGGACTCACCTGTTCAACATTGTGTATTACATGGGTGATCGCTGCTTAAATGTCGTTTATTGATTTTTCCGATGACTATCGAATAATTTAAGAAATAGAAAAAGGAATAAAGGAAAAGCCAAAAGCAAAACGGGACTAAAAAATCTTTCAATTTAACAAATAATTTGGTATATTTATATACAATCCGTATACTCCCAGTCCGGGGTTATTTAAGGTCATGGTCCGGACTCGCCTAGTATTATTTTGTTGATTCTCGGGTAAACGTCTTTTATTAATGTTTCAGACGATAATCCAGTAAGCAAAAAAATGAATGACTGAATAAAAATGATAAAGTTCGTTTCATCAAATAATTTGTGAAGTTTTATGTCTCTATCGATGTCTATAGTTTGCGAATACACCTAGTCCGGGGTTACTTCAGGTCACCATCCGGACTCGGCTAGTACATGTAATTGTTT